>NC_133024.1:71802343-71953541 GCF_048771995.1 Taeniopygia guttata | reverse complement strand
ATGCCATTTGTAGTTCACACTAAAATTAAGCAAGGTTTGTTCTGGTCTTCTTGGAACTGGTGGATAGCATGTTTATATATATATGTGTTGGGAAAGAAAGGTATTGAGCAACTGCCTACATTCAAGTATACTGGCTATTCCATGAGTTTAACACATATCTTTTAGTCATCCAAATTTTTATTCATGATCTAGTTACATATTGAATTATTAAGCAAAGCAAAAATTTATGTTTAATATTTTTAAAAAATCCTCAAATTATAGATCATGATCAAAAAATGTCACATGCTGGTAAAGCAGTATTCCTCTGGCTACCTATACGTTTATAGATACATCTACTAGGAGGAAGTTTCTCTCTGCACTTAGTAAATAGAAAAAGTAAGTATTTTTAATATGAAAATCAGTTGAACTTGCTATTTGAATTATATTCATTGTTGCCTTGAAGGAATTATTTCTCTTCGTTATATAAAACAGAATGTACTTGCAATTGAAGTAATTTCTTTCCTAAAAATTATTTTAACTTGTAAAGTAAAGCCATTTGTGTTTTATATCCAAAGACCTTGTTTATCATGTTACTTATTATACTTTCAAGAAATTCCACGGTGTTATGCTGTTGCCTAATTTATCAGAACCTGACTAAACTAAACAGAAGTAAGGCTAAGATTTGTTTCAATATAATTGTGTGATTTTGTTGTTTGGGTCTCTTTTGTTTTAATTTAGAGTAATGTATTTTCTAACCTAAGCTCTTAACTTTCTGTAGGGAAGACAGTTAATTTCATTCTAAAGTAGATATGATAAAAATAATTAAATAAACTACATGAATGATTCTTCTCCTCTAATAGCAAAAAAGCAGGAAAGTAGCTGACACTAAATATTTGCATTTTAAAGCAGCTAAAATCAGGTATGTCGAATCTGCACTGGTAGGGGCTAAATCCACAGAATTAAGTCAGTGCCATTCCATGTATGAAGATGAAAGTTTGGAAAGTACTAGAATCATCTTTCAATTTTTTGTAATATATGATACTTAAGTGAATTCCTTTGTCATTAAAAATATATATTAAATGCATATATGTGTATCTTATACATACATACACATATATCCAAATAAGTGTATATGTTTATTTTTTCTCTATATATTTATATATACACACATATATATGTGTAACTATTATACACACACACACACAGAGATATCTATATATATATAGATATAGATATATATATATATACACACTCACACAAAGTTCCCAAGAAATAGTAATTGTTTCTCAACTAATACTTGGACTTTTATTGAAATCTTTTCTGATTTGGGAAGTTTTCTCTGATTTTGTCAAGTAATATCATTCATTAATGATGTTCTTCAAATAATTAATGCTCCAGATGCTAGAGGAATATGTATGATATTTTCTGCCTCAGCTGTATGGAAAAATAAGACTCGTTTTATGAATTTCACCAGAACATTTTCAGCATGGGATCCCAGAGAATAGGAAATATTCTTGTGTGGCAAGCACATTTCTCTCCCTCTCAGGATTCTTCATGGAGGTGCACAGAGAGGAATGAAAGAGAAAGCAATTTTTGTTTCTGCTCCTTGTTTTTCCTATGTGGAATGTGTTTGGAGAATTGTTTACCTGGAGTGAGTGCTTGACTGGATTCTGGTGAGGATTGTTTGAGCCTGATGGCCAATCCAATTCACCTGTGTCTGGACTCTGGACAGAGGGTCACAAGTTGTGTTGGAGATAGAGTCAGAGAAAGTAGTATGTAGTTTTAGTATCCTCCTTTTATATAGTATATTAATGTATTTTAGCATAGTTATAATAAAGAAATAATTCAGCCTTCTGAAATGAGTCAGACGTCGTCATTTCTTCCCATTGGGTTCGCCTGCATTTACAATATTCTTGTATAATGGAGGATAGGCTTCACTGAACCACAAAGTAGCTTTTCTCCTTAGGATAGCTTTCCCTGGAGACATAGCCCTAAAGTGTCTAGAGTCTCCTTAAACCCTCTCCTTACATTACTCTAACTCTCACAAAAGCAAAAGAAATGTAATTTGTAAAACTCTAATATAGCACTGATATGTTTAATGAACTGGTTTGTTTAATGAGATGGGATAGTTCAAGATTGTTAGTTTCAATTGTTATATAAAATAAAATTGACATAGACATATGCTTTATCTCATTTGTTAGTTACTATTTCTTTTTATTGTAAAAACTTTAATATTTGACTGGATAAGAAAATTCTGCAAAATATCAGCATTTTGGTAGCACTAATAAAAGACTTTTACCTAATCTCTTTTGATTGGTAATGTAGAATTAATTTTCCTTATTCCTAAATATAGTTGCAAAACCAAAAAGTTGCAATTTTCATATGAAAACCTGACATATATAAGATTAATCAGTTACATCAAGGAGATTTTCATGTCATTCAGTTACTATTTCAAGGCTTTTCTCCTGGACTGGAGCACAAAAGAGACAGGATATTGCCTAAATCAGCCAAAGGACTGTACTAGAGTCTGGAACACCATCTTCTGTGGAAGTTGAGTCTCAAGACTGAATTAGTCCACACACAAGAGAGGCCTTCAGTCAGTCCTTCAGCCTGAAGTGTGTGTAGGACTGTGATTTTGCCATTTCAGACAAGCTCATTGAAACAAAGAAAAACAAAACTTTTGCCTTATTGTGCTTTGTAATTTTTCACTACTAGGCAATTTCACAAATAACTACCAAGCATCAATCAGAAAAATAATTTTGTGTTTTTAGAAAGTGCTCTTGACAGGATCAGAATCTCAATGTGGCTTGCAGAGCTAGATAAGAATGTTTTTGAAGGGAATTTTACTGTAAATTTTGGCCTTTAGGTATTCTGATGACAGTTTTATGGAATGGGACAGCTCTTTCTCAATGATATTCTCCCTTCAAATAAAGGATAAATTATGTAATCTATCCTGTAATAATATTTTCAAGTTCCAGATATGTTGCTCCTGCTTGTACATGAGCTACAAAGACAGATTAACCCCATACTCAAATACTTGACAAACATCTGTATCGCAATTGTATGAAAGAAGTACTTGAAAACCTTGATCTTCATTGAATTGATAAAAACCAATAGTTCCTAAAATAATAGAAATTTCAACATCCTAAATAACATAATAATTGCAGTAACAGATATACCTATAAGCAAACCAGTTATAGTCTAAGTCATGATAAATGGGATCTGTTAACTCTTCTAGCTCTTCCAAGTGTTGAGTGGGGAATGAAACATTCAGAATTGCTGTTTGCACAAAAGAAACCAAGTGAAACAGCTCTTTTATACCTGCACAGCAAAGCATAGTATAGCTTATTTTCTGTTAATTAATCAGCTTATTCATAGCCTTAAGCATCTTCTAAATGTCAAAACAAAGCTTAAATTTTAATATTTAGCAAAATAATATTTCTGTGATCTTGCTGAAACATAGAAATGTTATTAATATTTTATAAAATATTAAATACCTCTCATTCCCTCCCTGCTCCACTTCTCAGTCATTTCAAACCATTTACTTTAAGGAGGTTAGGCATGGAAGGTAATGGATTATTTCTATCTTCTGTTAAGTGAAGATTCAAATCCCAGGCAGATTAAAGTTTAATGGTGAGGGAATGGTGAATGGTTGAGAACTATGGAATGAGCTTCCTTAGCAATTGGGCATTTACAGAACTTTGATAACATGAAAAAGTCTTGACAAAATTCAGTCTCTCCTTCTACTGACTGACTCCAAGAAAATGCTGGTGTTGCAACACATATTGAAATCTAGCATATACAATATCTGAATAAATAAAATCTGGGCATTAAAAATCAAATTTTGTTGTGTATACTGAAGAAAATATGGGACAATAATGTATTTTCTGATCTCTCTGTGAAACCTAAAGAAAAGAGACATATTACCTCTACCCAGGACAGTACTATATTCAAAATATGGCAAATTATACACCTAATAATCTCAAAGAGATAAAGTATATAACTTTTTGCTGATCATTTTTTTAACTGAAATTATATTGGTATGATAAAGTATAATTTATATGTTTTATGCTTCCAGCAAGACACTACATAAGACACATTCACCATTCACACATTTTAGGCACCTCAGGTGAGGGCATATGCTAGTCACCACCACCACCACCACCTTGTACTATCCCTCCATTCCCCATGGAATTCCACCCCTGCCTTTTTCATGTAAATCCTTTTGATTTATTTTTAGTTAATCTAGTGAGTTACCTGCTTGTTTGTTTTTTTTTTAATGTGTCTTCTTTGATGCTTCATTAGTCACCATCTATTTTATTTTTTACTTTTTAAAAAAATTCTTGTAAAGAAAAAATTACACAAAACCCCCAGCTGTTTATTAGTTTTGGTGGTAGCTGTCATGTTTATTAGTTTTGGTGGTAGCTGTCATGGGAGTACTGTATGTAGGCCTAGGGAATAATTGAATGACTCATCCTCCAAAGCACAAGGTTAATCTCATCTTGACTCTTCATTATTTAAACTTTATTTATATTTTCAGCATAGGTTTTGTGTGAAATTCCTAGTCTGCATGGGCTTTTTAATCTCCACAGCACTGCAGATACTATTGACTCTAAAATGTAGTTAATCTTGTTTATAGTCTATGTTCTTTTTGTGGTCTATGTCTTTCCCTTCTTTCTCATCTCCTATTTTTCATTGAGTCAGTTTTAAAGTAGTATCATGTTTCCACTGAAGGATTGTGCTAGTTTTAGTTGGGATAGAGTTAATTTTCTTAATAGTAGCTGGTATAGGGCTATGTTTTGGACTTTTGCTGTGTTGAAAATATAGATATATTTTTGTCGTTGTTGAGCAGTGCTCACACAGAGCCAAGATCTCTCTTGCTTCTTATCCCAACCCACCAACAAAGTGTCTGAGAGGGCACAAGAAGCTGGGAGAGGATGCAGCTGGGACAGCTGACCCCCCATACCATGTGTCACCATGCTCTGCGCAGAAAGCTGGGTGAAGAAGGAAGGGAAGGACATTCAGAATGATGGCATTTGTCTTCCCACATAACAGTGTGATGGAGCCCTGCTTTCCTGGAGATGGCTGAACACCTGCCTGCCCGTGGCAAGTAGTACATAAATTCCCTGTTTTGCTTTGCTTGAGTGTACAGCTTTTGATTTACCTATTAATCTCAACCTTTTAATCACAACCCATGAGTTTTCTCACTTTTACTCTTCCCATGCCCTCCCCCACTCTACCATTGGAAGAGTGATGGTGCCTTCCTGCCAGCAGACCTTAAACCATGACATTTGCAACTACCATAAAGTATTAAATAAGGACTCTTTTTTTATACAACATTAAACTGTAAGAAATTCTTTATCTTCACAGGCAGAAGAGTTAAAACTGGAGCACATTACCACTCATGTCTGTGTCAGAGATATTGCTATAACAACTCTCAGAAGTTTTAATGCCAGTCTGAAATCATAAAACCCATCGCTAATTCTCAAATGAAGAAAGAAATAGTAACATTCTCACGGTGCCTTGAAAACAGTAAAAGGAAACCATGATAACTTAAAAAGTAGTTTATACCTGGGAAAGTAGAGTGATTTTGAGTTTTCAGTGATTCACATTTTAAGAACTTCTTGAAATAAGTTACAGGCATTTATTAGAGAGGAAATTCCATCTTGTTGAGAAAGGAAGCAAAAAATATTTCTTCTAATGAATACATAGATATATCAGTATATATATACCTATATCAGTACAGATATCAGTAAAAATCAGTAAAGACAGAATTAACATAATATTTTTTGAGAAAGGTTTGAGATACTAAAGACTATATGAGACTAAAGCATTAATTGTGTGTTATGCAGTAAATACATTTTCATTATAACAGCTCAAACCCTTTCTAGCACTCTATTTGGTTAAAAACAGTATTTTATTAATATAGTAATGCTGCACTGTTGAATTTATCAACGTTGAAAAGAAAGGAGGAGTTCATTGTGTGGATCATCCTTCCGCTAAACCTTTAAGCGGTCTGTTATAGATTCCTCTGTAAGACTTCAAAACTTCAAGGTTAAAAGTAGGGTGGTTTTTTTTTTCAAAAACTTTAGCTTTTTTAAAGCAAAATAAGTTAATTTGATAAGTGAGAAGCACTGTTTCAATCTTAAACCATATGTATACATTTCAGAAGTTCCCAAAAATAAAGTTATAGGAAATGAGAACCTTAGTGTTTCTTTTCTATTATAAACATTTCTCATCAGACTAAATTTTTGAACATTTCTTCTAATGGGTGTAATTCACAAACATATTGCTCCTGAAAAATTTAATTCGTTGCCTGAAATATTAATCAGACTTTGGTAGTTTTATAGGGCTACAGTGATGATTAATGGATGGATATCCCCAATACGAGGAAAGAATGAGAGATCTGAGACTTTTTAGCTCAGAAAAGAGAAGGACCATGAGGAATCTCATTAATTTATCTAATTTCCTGAAGGATGGTGTGAAGGCAAGGTACTTTATTGTAAGGGTGATGAAGCACTAGGAAAGGTTGTCCAGAGATGTTGTGGTGTGTCCCTCCATGGAGATATTCAAAGCCATCTGGATACCATCCAGGACACCCTAACATGGTCCAGGACATCCAGCAGTAGGTGGTTCTGTTTGAGCAGGGGGAGTTGAACCAGATGTGCTCCAAAAGTCTCTTACAGTTTCAACCATGTCTGAGGCTGTAATTCTGTGATTTTATTACTCTCTGATTCTTTGATTCTTGGAACCGAAGTGGGCTCTGTCCCTAAATAGGAAGTACTCCTAGAGTCAGATGAATTTTAAACTTAATTTGGTCTAAGCTCAACATGATATATTTATCTTTTTATTAGTTCCAAAACTGAAGTGGGCAGATGAGGCTATATTATGGTTACATACCAGAACAGAATATGAGTGTACACTATCTCCCACAAGAATCTACTTAGCCGTGAAGGAAACATTCATGTATGGACAATAAAATACTCAAATATGGATTAACATGATCCAGCAAGTTTATTAGATGCCAGTCTAACTGGGAGAATTGCACATAGACCCCTCCTATGGAGAAGAAATATCTCACAATTTAGAAAAAGTCTGAAGGATTAGAAGGAACTGGCTCTCCTAACAGCAGGGGATACCAATAGCACTGCCAGGTGCTGTTGAAATCTAAATCACCACCCATATTTCTTTTTCCTTTTTCTAGGATTATATTATTGATTGTAGCAGCAGTAAAATTTGCCCATTTTAACTTTGACTACCTGATTAAAACTTTACTGAAATATTACAATATTATTGTAATTGTAAATTCCAGAGATATTGCTTACGTCATAGAGCTAAACACAGCCTCAATCTCATCCTCCCCTGCCCTCTCAGTCTATTATGCAACAGCTTTTGCTATAAGAAAGCTAATTTTAATGCCATCTCTGCTGGAACCGTCTCCCTGCTGCTATGCTATAGCTTTAATTTTAACATCCTCTTTAAATCAGTGGAGTGCTGGGGTATAAGAGGGAAATCTGATAGCACAAATTGTGTTCATCCTGTTCAAGAGATCAGTTCTTTCATCTGAGTTAACCAGGCTTAATTCAACATCTCTCTGATAAAGTCCCCTGCTGTCTGTGAGTGTGTATAGTGTGCTGGGGAGGCTTTTCAATTTTACATGGCTGGTATTTCAAAATAGACTTTTTCACCCTCCAGCATCAAAATGCATCCGCAGTGTTTGACCATTAAAATATAAATGATGAAAAGTGACAGTATTTAAAACATCTGTAACTCAATCCTGGTGTGACCCAAAAGGTGCTAGTGACCTACAGTAATCTCAGATGTGTGCTGGTTTTCAAGAGGTTCACAGTACTTTTTCCAATGCCTTTGCCAGTATGAAGCCTTTCAAAGACAGATATAAATTTATCCTTTATTTAAACCAGAAAATCAAAGGTGTAGAACAGTATTCTTTCTCATTTTTTTTCTCTGAAATATATTAAAGCAAAAATAGGCTTTAGGGAAATCAAACTTCTATTTACAAACCTACAAGAGGAAGCTGATACAACTAATGCTCCAGTACATTTTGAAAAAAAAAAAAAAATAGTGGCTATTGAAACGCTGGTGTCTGAATAGAATTTTTTAAGCAGAGAGAAGAATGAGTGTGTCTGGGAAAATATAGAGGAATATATTGATATGGACCTAGGCTGTAAAATAAGCATAATTCATCCATAGTACTTCAAGGGACTAGCTTTTTTTATGAAATGCTAGCTTTAGTTAGTATTTTTCATATTAATTCAGCGGAAAAAAAGCAACAAAATCATATGTGTAATAGGTGATATTGAGTTTCTAATAAAAAATAGGTAGTCAAGGGAAGAAAACAGTTCAGCTCCACCACCTTTGACTCTTACTGTGCTAACTAAAAAAGTATAACTGCATAAAAGTTGGTAAGCAGACCTAAGAAAATACTTTCATTTTCAGTATTTAGTTTATCTCTAATACCAGAGAAATCTCTAACTAGACCAGTTTTCCAGTTATTTACAAATTTATTGATATAATTTTTTGCTATTCATGATGACAAAAATGAACAAATGAAAAAGAATACCCTACTTATTTTTCAAGACTAGTGAAATCCCCATCGTTTTGCAACTTTTACTTGCAATACACTATATTTAAAATGAAGATTTTTATTATTATTATTTCAAATTTCACTGGCTTTTATAGTACTAGCCTTAGAAGAGGTAGTATTTCAGATAATGGGTAAAAAATTATTTTATTATTGCAATACACAAGACTTTATTGCTTCTGTGGTTGTTATAAATTTAACTGATGTCTGAATAACTATTTGTTAAAAAGCAATGTGCTCATCTAATTTTTTGGTCTTGGCTGGCCAGGCTAAGGCATCTCTTTGATGCTCAAAGGATTTGTGCTGGTGCAAGTGTATACAGAGATTCAGCTTATGGCACATCTTTTTAGACTCCTTGAATAACCTTTTACAGTGGTAGGTAATATGTTTCTTAGTAATAATTAAAAAAAGAAATTCAATACAAATGTATTTAATTACCCTCAAGGATTACAATAAAAATTCCTCAACAATTCCCATTATCTTCTCATTTTGATTAGATAAACAAAAATAATATTGTTTTGTTTTAAAAAAGTGTTTGTCTAAAGTTTCTGGCTTTGATGCATAAATGTTTGTCTGAAATTTTTTATTCCTTCTTTTTAAACTTTGTTCCTGGGGTGATAGAGAGATAAGCAAAATGCAACTGTTCCATTAAGTTAGTTGTTTGACCACTCCCAAACATATGTTGGTTTTAATAATTTACTTCACTTGAGAAATTAAAATCCTAGGATTCAGTGCCTGTTTAGGACATTACATATAGATCTAAATTTTCTAATATGAGGCGTTGGAGATACTGATGTCTCAAGACATTTTGAGGTGCATATGTGTGGTGCCTTGAGTGAGGAAGTGCTCTGCTCCAGCTGCTCCACACCCCCCATCCCTAGAGCCTGTACCCCAGCCTGGGAGTGGCTGCCAATTCCTGTCGCACCAGAAGCAACACTTCACACTACCCCAGGAGTACCTAACTCAGCTCCTGAGCAGCCAAATGACCAGAAATCCCACCTGGGGGAAGGGCCCAGGAAAGCTGAGGGGTATTTTGCGGCGTTTACCTGCCGTGGCCCTGGGCGGGTGGCAGGGCCCGGCTGGCACTGCCGTGTGAGGCCGCGTGGCCGCCCCGTGAGCGGCACCTCAGGGGAGAATCATCTGCCCCGATGGTGCTGAGTGCTGCTCGTGGGTGCGCAGCTTGGGTACCTCGGCACGCTGAGAGGAGATGAAGGGATGAGAGAAGGACTCGTGTATGCCAGCCCAGAGTTCTTTATGTGCCCAGGTATGGCAAGAAAGGTGCCCTCTGGGTGGGTGCAGTGACAAATGTCAAAGAAATCAAAGATTACAGCATCTTAAGTAGGGGATGGGTGGACAAGGGTGCAAACCTGTCTCACCCAATGGGGATAAAGCAGAGAGGGATAACATCAGTTACAACAGCCCATGATAATGTAACAGGGGTAGGCACGAGGTCAGGGAAAAAATAGAAAAGCTAAACTGGGGTGATTGATACAGAACTTTCTCAAAAAAACTGGGGGTCGTTACAGGATTGACAGCCAAAAGGGTATAAACAAACTCAGATTGATAGAACCAAATCAGGAGAAAACAGGGAGAGGTGAGAAGATTGACAGATAACTGGGGAGCCAAGTGGTGGGAACTTTTGGGGTAAACAACTTGAATCAAACCAACTGTGAATGGACAAATGGGGGAGCATAAAGACTAACTAATATTGATAAAACAAACTGGCTAAAACAAACCACACCGCAACAGTATTTAATGCTGAACACGAGGTATGTTTCTTTGTCTTCTATTCTCTTGTAATTTGCTATCAGCTGAATGCTCCTGAAACCCAGGAGCTGGAAGCTATGTGTATCCTTTTCTATATCTTTTGCGTCTCTCTTTCTTTTTCTCATTTCCTTTTCGCATAATTTTTGAATGACTTAAAGTTGAATGGGCTTAGAGTTTGCTAAATTGATAGTTGAGTCAAGGTAATGCTTTGAGAAGTGTTATGTGTAACACTTTTGCCACAGTTCTCTGTTTTTCTAAAATTGTCAGTAAAATTTTTGTTGTTGTTTTGACCTCTTGAGAATATCTTGTTGGTATTCCTCCTATTCATCTAACATGAACAATCATAAACCATTTAAAAATTCTTGTTGAGTGAGTTTTTTTTGAGCTTTACACCTCATCTTGGTACAATGATTCATTTTTAATTGGTTTTGAGGAATATTGAAAACAGAGCACCTGCAGCCTATGAGGAAGGAGCTTATTTGTATGTCTTCATTGAATGGTCAACTCCATTGAATTATAGAGTGTTTTGCTGGACAGAATACATTATGCTTTTTCATGTTCACTATACTCTGACTATAATCTGCAAGAAAACCTGACATGAATTATCAAGCCAATTTATTGCAAAAATGAGCCAGCAAGAACAAATCATTGCCCTTGGCAAAATTAGTTACTGTCTCTTTGACAAGGCAGACAGTTCCTTTTGAATTCAGACTACTATTAGCTGTGAAGGATTTTCCCAGGATCTTCAGTCTCCTTCCTGTCTCTGCTTCTCCCTGCCCTCTATTTCCTCTCTATTGCCTCTTTCCCAATTCCCTTTTCCTTCTCTTTTCTTTCTTCTTAGCCTCAAATCGGTCTGGAATTAGGTTTCACTTAAAGAAACAATCCACTCAAGATGCCTAAGCCAATAGTCAATGAATCTTCTTACCCATTTCAATTTATTTCTTCTTCCTATGCCAGAAAAAACTATATGCTTTTCACAGGACTATGAAAAATCACTGGTTCAGGTAAGAGAAAAAAATCTCTTAAAAATGCATGTTCATCTAAATTTTCAGAATACTTAACTTTTTCTATTTGTTGGTATATATTTTAAATAACTTTGTCTTGGATGGGTTGCATTAAAAAAAACCCCAAAACAACAAAAAGAGCAGGGGGAGGAGAGGAAGGTGAATATTACTGGGTAATTTAATGAAACCAAAATTAAGAGTCCAGAATTGTATCAACAAAAATTCAGAAAAATTATATGCAAAAAATGACTTGTATTTAAACATCTCCAATGAATATGTGTATGTTAAAAAAGCAATAATTTGTTACAGAAACTGAACTTAATTAAGTAGATTTTTCATATGTTCTAAAATATGTTTTAATCCCTAAAAATAAAATAGCTGCCAGCAAATACAGATGTATACATTTGGATTGTAACATTCAGATTTATAGAAATCTGACTTCAGGCAATTGCACTTGCATTTAATTCACTTTAAAAAAAAGGGTAACTACTGTGTGTTTATGGGACAAGACAAGTATATATGTCATCCTAAAAGTGTTGTTCTCACATAAAGAAATTATAGCTGGACCTGAAATACTCATTTCTCCTCCATGTGTCCTGATTTAGGTAACTTTTTTTTTTCTGGGTGTAGCCAGATGCTTTTCTTAGATGTGTAATTCTATTCAGGCATTATGTGGAGAACCTAGACAGTATATTCACACAGCTTATAGGCATAGAAACATGTTAGGTGTCTAGATTTCTTAAAATGTTTTTCAACCCTTGTTAACACTTCTACAGCCTAGAGGTAACTGAATGCTTAAACAAATTATAGAGTTATCAGATACCTACAACACGTTTTACACTTATCTACTTCCTTTTTAAATTGTAATTTGTAATTCATTATTTTATTTTCTCCCCATTGCCAAATGCTTAGGAATGGGAGGCTGTTTCTTGGGAAAGAGCTCCAAATATGAAGGTTTTACAGGTCAATATTAAATTCTGCTTGATTCTAAAGGTGAGTTCAAATGAAAACTTGTATATTGAAATTTACTCTGATATAAAAGGAGCAGTCAGGACTAGATGTAAAGTAATTATTATAAATCTGACAATAGTAAAAAATAACTTAGGTAAGATGCATATGCAACTAAGTTCACAAAATCACATAAACATGCTGCATACTTCACATAGCTACCTAATTTTTAGTGATGCCATACTTTCTGTTCTCAAGTACCTTGGTTGAATAAAAGTGAAAATCTGAACACAAAACTGGAGCAACCTTACTTTGACTTTAAATCAAGCATTGGGTTTCCAGGGAATTGTGTAGAAACTGTCCAAACTAATTCATGTTTCTTTCTTTAGATTCTCTTTTATAGACAGAAATCCATTAGGGACTCCACTGTAGGAAGAAGCAGCTGTATTTTAAAAAGGCATAGTTCACCCATGATGCTGATACTTTGAATTTTAGTTCTCTAAGAACTCTCGGATGGCTCCACTCTGGTACCAGTTATTCACATTACTTGAAATTTTCAAGTAATTTTTCAAGTTTTGTCTTACTGAACCTCAGCTTCCTTTGTGGTTGTGCTCTCATTGTATGCTATGAAAAGTATCTGCCAAAGGAACTTGGAACTAAACTGAACAGAAGGGTATAGCTAGGTGCCAAATGCCTGGGGACAGAGAACAATTAGTTGTCTGAAACCTCTACAGCTTATTTAAGTGTCTAGACTTCTTGTAATGGGAATAATGGTAGACTGACAAGGAAATGTCTGGTACTTATTCACAGGGAGTGAAGTTTGTACACAGCTGGTTTATCTGAGCTGTATGTAAAAGTTGGCACGCTGTGTCCATTGCTCTGGACAAAAGGTCCATATATGTATGTACATGTATACATATGCATATACAGAGCCAACAGTTGTCAGCGCTCTTGATGATTTAAAAGTTAAACAGTCAGAAGGATCTGATTCAGAAAAATTTCCTTAAAATTTAGGGAGTATTCTAGTATTTAGAATCTAGTATTTATACTTTTTCTCTGTATATTATGTTCACCTTTGAATATTCCCTTTTTTCCTAAGACTGACAGCAGATCTCGAGAAGAATGTATTTGCAGCAATTACAGCAAGCTTCTAGCACCCTGTGGTTTTCACTACCAGGCAGAAGATGACGGTGGGAATTTCTTATCCTCTCTATTGGGGCCCTACTTGAAATTCAGTGAGTGTGCTTGTCTGCTGCCCTGGAGGTTCCTTCTGTTGGCCCATGCCTGGATGGCAGTCCTTTCCAAATCAGAAGCAGATCCCACTGGGAAGTGATAGTCATGTGTGTGGGGAAGTTCTTCAGTTCATAGCAGGAGATACAGTGAAAGATAATTCTGGTTTGTTCATTTTTTCCTCATCCATCAATCTGGGTTAATAAATAACTAATTAAACTCAGGTTTGAAGCTGCAGTGCTCTTTGAAGTTCTTCTATTCCCTGAACCTTGAATCTATAGGGCATAGATAGCTTCAACGTGATGAATGTTTTACCACCTGTGTCAAAGGTACTCAAAACACGTACATGTCCAACATACAGAAGTTCTCAGAAGGTTTAGAAGGAACAGCTCCTAATTTCTAAATATATCTGGAATTTGTGTGCCTTGAGAGATGTATAGAATCTGCTCAACCTTGAGGATTTTTTCCTTATCCAGATGAATATTGCAATCCAATGGGAAAGAAATAAGGAAAGATAGGGGAGTCAAAGCTTCTCCTGACACAGAGTCCTTTTCTTGATGTTTTTTGTTTTCTGAAACTGGGTATTTTGAGAAATATGGACAAAAGGTAATAGATGAAGGTATTTGATTTGAAGCTACTGTTCAGAAATACACCTGAATTTGGATTTCAGTGAACAAGTCTCTTGTTTGTATAAGGCCTTAAGAATCAAAATTATGGTGTTAACTCCAAAAAGTTTTTATTTTTTAGCTAATCTATATGTCTCTAGAGCTCTATTTAGAGTTATCCATACGTTGATAGTGATTATTTCAGTAACTTCTATAACAGTAAATAAAGTATTTCTACTTCAGTTTCCAGGGTGTTTTTTATAGTTAGATGGTTTGAGTAGAATTTAACTTGCTTCCTCTATTCAGATGTGAACTGAACATAGGTAGTAGTTTGATTTACTTACTTAAAACCTTAAACAAATCATTCATGCATAGCTTAAAAAAACAACCCTCAAAAAAAAAAAAAAACCAAAAAAAAAAAACAGATCTAAAACTCCCTCTAGAGAGACTTTAGGGAGACTATATGAGTTTTTCCTTGAGGGATTTTGTTCATCTGCATCCATCGCTTGGTTCTTTGTCTTACTGGTGGAGACGCCTGAATGAGATTTTGGATCTAGCTTTGAGACAATCCATTGTCTATTTCTCAGACACAATTTTTGTCATCTAGTGCAAGTTCATATACTGAGAAAGAAGAAAGTCATGAGTGAAAACAAAGGAACATGCACTAGGAACTTTCTTTGGGAGGATGGATTGAGGAGAATAGAGATGGTGCTGAAGGCAATCTCACCCCTGAGGAGTTGCACCTGTACTAATTACCAAAAAATAGGAACAGCCTTCCCCTTAATAGGTCACAGCTGCATCCAATAAGGATGGATGTCATAAAAGAGTAGATTAACAGGTTGAGAGGAAAGTTGGAGTCAGTTGGCCGTGCTGTAGGGAGTAAGGGTCAGGTGTTGTGCTAGAGACAGAAAGGGTCAGGCATTTGTGTTAGAGACAGTAAGGGTTAGTATGTGCTGCAAGGGACAGGAAGGGTTAGGTGGTCATGCAGAAGAAAGAAAAAAGGAGCCAGTATTGTGAGGAGCTGCATGTGAGAACTCACAGACAGAAGGTATGAAAGTTTTACAGTAGGATGATAAACTGACGGTGAGAATCAGTTCCCATACACAATTGACTGGTGCCAAGTACCAATGATGACAACTTACTGTTCTCCTTAAAAGACCTTTTGTTCTGTGTTCCTTCTATGGCTAGATTTCTGTTCTCTTCCCAACTTTGAAAAATATATAGGAAAGTATCTTTGTGCTATAAGGCCTTTAATAACTTGCCTCTTTGTTGTGGATGGAATGACCCACTTCACTTGAACAGGGCAATTACAATATGTTTATTAAATTTCTGGTTTTTAATCAATAAAGTTTAATAGTAAATATGACAGTCATTTAACAGGGTTAGGAGGCTGGGTGCACTCACTTTTATTTACTGCATAGAGGGCAGGATCAGACAAACCTCTCAGGGACAACCTCCTGAGGGAGCCATGAGGTGAAGAAAAGCATCCCTTACACCTTCTTATAGGGGAGTTTACATATGTCTGGATCAATACTTAGTCCCAGACTTGTTTGACTCTTTATGTTATAATCAATCCTTTTACCTAAGATTTCAAAATTTGAGTGCAATCATCCCAATTCACTTACCTAGTATGTCAGCAAAAATAAGTCTCTCATCCTCAAATAGTAACATTGAGATATGTCTTTCTCAAGGTGAGATCCTGATGTGCAGCCCACTTCTGTACTAGAGACTCAACAGGTCCTGGGCTGTCCCCTAATTATGTAGTTAGATAATTAATTTATGGTCATATCTGCATGTTGGCTACAACTATTAGTTTATTCCGTACTTGTCCTGGATCAGCCCTTGACTGTTGTATTATCTGTCTCACACAGATCTACTTGGAGTCCTATGAAATGACAATGACCATGTGCACCCAATTACAGCTGCTGCTGGTGTTTACTTGAGCAGGGTTATGGGAAATAAAGGTCAGGCTGAAGTGGAGGCCATCAAATTCATAACTAAAAAAAAAAAGATATTTATATCTCACTAGATCATCTCTTTAAGAGAATGTTCAATAATTTGTGGCAAGCATAGTAATGAGTGTGTCTCAAAAGACTGCCTCAGTGTTGCAGTACAATGAAGATGGGTCAAAATGGCACAGAGTATTTCAGTATGAATTTCTTTACGTCTCTAATTAATATCTGACCTTCCAAAGATCTCTGCTGTAAAATAATACTTTTCCAGACTTGTAACTACTCTAGGAAGAATTGAACAGGGCTGAAATAATAACCAACATATAATAACTTTGGATAATGAGGGCTTGTGTACAGAATGTGAGTGAATAAACTTGTCAAAGTCATAGGTTACTCACCTTCTCTATTATACTTTTAGACCTCCACATATTGCTGATGGACAAGGTGTTCTTTCACACCTTTTTTTTTTTTTAATGAGTAGGTTACAAATCTGAAGAAATAATTTGAGGCTACTTTGTTGGACAAGAATTCAGCAGGTTTCAAATAAAATATAACCAGAATAGATCTAGCTGTATAGTGCTATTTAAAGTTATTATATAGCCAGATAACAAAATAAAATAGTATTTTCTTAATTGAAACTAAGTTTGAAAAAGTGAATAAAGAAACCATTTATTCTGTTCTTTAGAGTATCTCCATTACATACAATAAGACTATCAAGTAAATTATAAAGCAAATATAAAAAAAAGTTGTACTAGAAGTTATTATTATGGTGTTCTTGAGACAGTTTCTTCCAGACCTGTATGATTTTATAATGGGTAATTAATAGCATTACTGTTCTAAGAATGCAAATGTGTAAGATACCTTTTCTCTTTCTATTGCAGCTTGACTCTAGAGAAAAAGCATTATTTACCTGAATCATTACTGATAGCATAGATTTTCAAATAAATACTTCCTTCTTTTAAGGAAAAATGACATTTCTGGGTTTTTTTGGTTTTAAAGTCCATCAAAGTTATGTATATAGAAGCCAGATGCTGTTGTATTACATTGCATATCAGAGAAATACTAAATTTCTCAATTTAAATAAGCCATCTGTGTCTATTTATTCATGATATTTTCATTATTGGTCCAATGCTGCAAGATTTTCTAGAAATCAGACTATGAGTAAATTTTTCACCCTTTTGAAATCCATGGACAAATTCCAATAAACTTAATTAGATTAAAAATTTCATACTACCTCTTGATTTATTTTGAGATACTTCAGTGTCAGTGTTAGTAAAGCATTAGTGAATCTCTGAACTGCATGATACTATTCAGGATTGCAATTTTTTTTGAGGAAAAAAGATAATAATGTTGTATGAATTGGAAAAACATATTTTGGCATGAGGTAGACCAAATACTGACACAGGACACCCAGAGAGACAGTTGAGTTTCTCTCCTTAGAGCTTCTCTCCTTAGAGCTATTCAAAAGCTGTCTAGAAATGGCAAATTTTCATGCCCTCTGTAACACATGTTGAGGCATAAATACAAAAGAAATTTGCACTTTTCAAGAGACTAAGGTACTGTCTACATTATTGGAAAGGTTGTGGCAGACTGGTGAAGTTCCTACTGACCAGAATAGAGGGAGCACAACTTTCAGTTTTTAAAAAGTTAAAAAAGGAAGATCTGGGGAGCTACAGGCCTGTTAGTCTCAGCTCTATATCTGGAAAAATCACGAAGCAAATCCTCTGGTTTACAGCATAGGTGGATAAGTGAAGAGAAATGGACATTTTCTACGTGGGCTTGTAGAAAACATTTGACACTGTCCCATAAAATGTTCTTGTGTGTGAACTGGAGAGACACAAACTTAACAGATAAACCACTCAGCAAATAAGGAGTTAGCTGGCTGATTGCTATCAGAGTTGTGGCCAACAGCTCTCTTTCCAAGTGGAGACCAGTGATGAGTGGTGTTCCTCAGGGATTGCTGTTGACCGTTTCTGTCAGTGACATGGCAGTGGGATTGGGTGCATCCTCAGCAAGTTTGCTGGTGACACCAGCCTCTGTGGTGTGGTCGACATGCTGAAGGAAAGGGATGCCATCCAAAGGGACCTGGGGAGGTAGGCCCATGTAAACCTCACAAAGTTCAACAAGGCCAAGTGCATGGTCCAGCATCTAGGTCAGGGCAATCTCAAACACTGGCACAGGCTGGGTAAAGAATAGATTGAAAGCAAGGGAAGGCTGAGTGAAGAGAAGGACTTTGGGTGTTGTTGTGGATGAGAAGGTCAATATGATGCAGCAATATAGTTTTGCAGATGAAAAAATTAGCCATATCACAGGCTTCATTGAAAGAAGCATGGTCAACAGGTCAAGTGAGCCGACCTCTACTCTGTCCTTGTGAGACCCCGCAAAGTACTACATCCGGGCCCAATATAAGAACAACTGTTGGGCTGAGTCCAGAGATGGGACACAAAATTAGTCACAGAGCTGGAGAACCTGTCCTGTGATGACAGGCTGAGAGATCTGGGGTTGTTCAGTCTGAATAGGGCTTTGGGGAGACCTTCTAGCAGCCTTCCAGTACCTAAAGGGAGCCCACAAGTAATCTGGAGAGGGACTTTTGACAAGGGCATATAATGACAGGAGGGGCAATGCCTTTATATGGAAAGCCATCATATTTAGATTAGGTATTGGGAAGAAATTTTCTACTATGAGAGTGGTGAGGTAATAGAACAAGTTGCCCAGAGAGGCTGTGGGTATTCAAGGGCAGGTTGGATAAAGCATTGATTTACATGGTCTAGTAGATGTCATCCCTGCCCATGGAAAGGATGGGGCTGGAATAGGATGACCTTTAAGACCCCTTTCAAACATAACCATTCTATGATTCTATGAATATTGGGAAATATGTAATTTTGAAGGCCCTGGGAATGAACTATTGTATCAATATAATGAAATATACTAAATATCAAAGAAATTCTTTGGGGAAAAAAAAAAAAACCTGAAGATAATTCAAAAAATGCCTTGTTACCAACAAGTTAAAGCAACAGTTTCTGAAAACCCAGTTTTTAATTTTCATATTTGTCTGCAAGGAATACAGTACAAAAGGATTAAAGATCTAAAATAATGGTTTATTTTTTCAAGACTGTGGTGCAGTGAATTGAATATTGTGGCATTTGCCTTTTAATGCATTTGTCACTGTCTGCTATTCTCTAATGCTCGCCTGAATCCTAAATGTTCCAGTGTATATGTAAATGCACATGTTTATGCTATTTTGGAAGGACAATAAAGTGTTTCTCAGATCAGAGACTTAATTTATTTAATGTGTATGAAAGTTTCACCTAAATTCTGGTTTTGAAGATGTTTCATGATGTTTCATGTGGGGGTTTTTCTGTGATCATTTATCTAACTATTTTTATTAAAAATTAAGAAGATTACTGGTTTTTCCTTTTGTTAAAATGCATAGAAGGCAAGATACAGCATAATATATGGCTGAGAGCTTTTTAATTTGTTGCAATCTGAGCACTAATAATTGAACATTTGAATGACTTTTGAGGGTGCCATTTGAATTTTTTACTGGGTTATGGGAACTGAATTAAAAAGTTTCAGTATAGTATTTATGTTTCTTAAGTTTGAATCTGAATAAAAAGACAAAAAAAGAATATAATTCAAAGCACTGATAGACATCATTAGTACTTTGAGACCAGAGTCTGCTGTTTTGTTACATTAGTATTATGTAGGGTTAAAAGCATCTTCTTGAAACTCATTCAATTCAACCAAAGGCTGAGTGACCTTTCACCATGATACTCACCCTTCTAATTGTAATTGACAGAACAATTTCCTAGTTTCCATTATGTCACAGAAAACCAGGCATGGGCTATTTGTTACTTGAAACATGATTGGGACACCTTTAATTGTAATGGGCGGGACAACCTTATTAAAATTTATCCCAGTGAAATTTTTCTGGCAGATACATTTCTTATGATAGTGAGAAACACTCACTATTATGACTAAGAATATACAGATATTATGTAGATATTTTTAATGCAATAAAATTAATAATTTTAATGCAATAGATTAATATTTCGTATGTTTCTGAAATAATTTTTATATACTTAATTCAAAACCATGGCAGGATTTCTAAATTACTTTAAGAAAATAATAGCTTTTTAAAAATACAATTCTCCCCTTTATTAAAATTTTTCAGAATTTTCATCCCATGATTGTGGTAAATTAGGAGGACCTAATTGCTAGTGGGAAGACTAAATATCTTCCAGACGTCAGTCTGGGATTGGTCCTGCTGGGGAGCTTGTCTAGAGTCTCTCTTGGGGTAAGGTCTAGGATTGTGTAGAGCTAGTCTCATCAAGATTCCCGTGGTGCAAAACAATGGGCCGCCACTTGGAGTGACTTACAGCCTCCCCCTCTCCAAGATTATCTGGATAGTTCATTTACCCTTAAATTATTCCCCTATTTTTGTCTATTCCTTTTTAACTAATGTTTAAAAAACCCCAACTCATGCTAGGTGCTAAATGGCATAGCTTATTTAAACTAAAAAAAAAAAAAAATCCAATTAATTTGAGTTTTTAACTTTTTTGTGCATTTCCCTATGGGGATACCAGTGTGATTAAGTACTGTTAAAAAGCAATTTTTTTTCTGGAATATCCTTACAAAAATAATGCAATTGTGACTTTCCTGATTAAAAAAAGTCTTATATCTTCATACCTAAGTTATGTTAAGTAATTTTTTTTCTCTTCTTTTGAGCTGCTGTCTCTGCTCCATATCTTGTACAAATTCTTGTATAAACTGAATATCACTTCAAATTAAATAAAATATTAGCTCATTGTATGCTTACATTCACAGAATAAACACATAAAACAAAACAACCTCAACAACAACAACAAAAAATAAAATCAAATATCTATAAAACAGCTCCTCAATCCTGTGATCATTCCTTACCAAACAAATTCCAGTTAAAGTTATCTCAGTAAAGCACTCCCATCCAGGCGTGGGAAGTGATTCTTCCCCTATCTTCAGCACTGATGAGGCCACACCTGAAGAACCGTGGCCATGTCTGGGCACCTCATTATAATGAAGAGAGTTTAGAGGAGAGTCACAAAAAATTATTAAGAGCAAGGAGTATGAGAAAAGCATGAGAGAGCTGAGACTCTTTAGCCTGGAGAAGGCTCATGGGTAATCCTATACATATGTGTAATTAGCTGAAGGGAAGGTGCAGAGCAGATGGAGCCATTATTTCAGTGGTGCACAGTAACAGGACCAGAGGCAGTGAGCACAAATGAAACATAGGAGGCTCCCTTTGAACATCAGGAAACGCTTCTTTACTATAAAACCATAATTCAGCATGGGAACAAGTTGCTCAGGGAGACTGTGAAGTTTTCTCCTTGGAGATGTTCAAAAGCTCTCTAGATTGGGTCTTGGGCAGCCTGCTCTAGGTGACTCTGCTTGAACAGGAAGCTTCTTCCAGTCTCAACTGTTCTGAGATTCTGTGAACAAAGTTGAAGGCATATAATATAAATTACATCGGTGACAATGATAATAAATTGACAGGAATAGTACTTCTAGGCTCAATCCTGTCCTACTTGGAATTCTAGGCTATAGAAGATAATACATATTCTCAAGCTCAGTTTTTAATATTATGATCAAATGGCAATATTTTCACATGATTCTCCTGTCATTAATGAATAGGATGAATAATGCTCCTGAAAGGTATCATATTTATGTACTTAGTTCCTCCCTTTTCTGTAATACTTTTATTTCTCCTCCCCCAGATTTTTGTAGTAAAAATGAAGGAAAAATGTATTAGGGAAAGAAAGACAATCCTTCTTTTAAAAGAGACTGATTCTGAAGAATGTAATATAAACACACTCTGTTAAACAAAATGTTTTGTTCTTTTCTGAGGCTGACGAATCAAAATCTTCATATATAATAATTTTATATTATTTATGTTGAGAATATTCAGTAGAAGATCCCAATACTTAAAGTTACAGATATTACAATAGCTCACAACTGTTACCAAATTTAGTTAGTGATATATTTTGAACAAGTGAATTTCTATGTAAAAATTCTACCAGGAAGAAACATCAGAGCTTCTCTGCTTTGGATTTGGCACTGAGATAAGTGGGTATTTAATACCTTATGCTTCACACTCTCTAAACCTCTAATCTGACAGATGATGACTTTAATTCTACTTAGTTTCACAAATATGCTGCCAAGATCAGTTCAGCATTCAGACTATTGTGGTCAGAGCACCTTAATACATTCTCAAAGAGATATTAATTATTTGAAGAGAAATGATTTTACATTTAATTAGTAATTTGGACCACATCTAAGGAATAAGCCTTGAAGACATCTGAGGAGAAAAAAAAGGAAAATGCAAAGAAATTATCATTCAATGCATGTAGCTTGAGCGTGCATAAAAATGACTGTGGCGTCATGCAATTAAAAACCAAACCATAACATAAATGTCAGAGGGCACAAAACTAATTGACTTATGTTTAATTTTGACATTTCATGAATACCAAGTACAGTTTCAGTGAAGAGTATCACCAAATTTTAGGAATTTTAATTGCTAAGCATTGTGGTAAATGTAAAATTTCGTAGTCCAAAAACTTACAAAGATTTCAAATCTAAATTTTGAGGAAAAATATGCCTCATGTTGATTTATATGAGAGTTTTTTAATATTTTATTTGTCATTTCATTAAAAAATTAATGTCTTACTCTATTTTGATTTTACAGTTATGCACTACAATTATTTTATAAAAATGGGAGAGCTGGATTATATATTAACATCATTAAAAGGACACATACTTGAACTGTATGGGTTGACAGCTAGACACAAACACTGGCAGTGTTTCTTGAAGTGTTCAGTAAATTTTATTTTCTGTTTGGGGATTTTGTGTGTGTCTGTGATCTGCTTTTTGCAAAGTACAATGTATAACTTTATTTTTAAGATGGAATAGGGAAGTCATAATTGGAAGTTTAAAAAATATCATATTTTTAATAGTGCTTTCTGCAACACAAAGGCGGCAGCTTGATTTTTATGCCATTCTGTTTTATATCCTGAATCTTTTGCATGTAAATAGTTAAAGCAAATAAGAAAATATATTTTTGAGAATTGTAATAGTCCCTCCTACAAGGAAGAATTGTAATAGTTACAAGAATTGTAACTATTCCTACAAGAATTGTAATAGTTTCTCCTACAAGGAAGTAGATACCTTTCTCTGAAGGCTACTTCTGAGGGTTACTTCTTCCATTATCTCAGTAGCCTGTGAATATTAACTGACAGATTGAGTTTAAACGAGAATTTTTCTAGTTGATTAATAGAAGATACTATTTTCTATAATAATTTCGAAGAATATCAGTCATAAATAATCTAAAAGACTCTGCCATAATATTGATAATATTGAGAAAACTTGCTTTGACACAAAACAATAAGTAGAAGAATTGAACCAATAAAAAACTGAATCCATGTCTTTCCAGATTTTGGAAAGATATCTTCCAACAAAGAGTTATTTCAAAAAACAGAAATAAAGATTTCTTTGAATATTTAATATTACTGATGCTTCCTTAATGGTCCATGTCTTCATAGTGCCTATAGGAAGTGAAAAAAAAAAAAAAGCCAGGACTTCCAATTAAGTGAGTATACTAAGTCAGTCGTGAGGAAATGGAATTGATGGATGCACCAGCAAGCTTGTCACCAGCAGCTCTTAATTATAATGGTATTTCACAATTTAGATTCCCAACATTTACAAGTGATTTGAGACATTCTAATTTTGTTCTGCCTTGAAGCAGTTTCATTTAAGTCAATAAATTCCATGAGATTCCCTAATGTAGGGCTCAAATTGAATCTTAATTACCAGACTGATCTAATAGCTGACAAAATTTCAACTTTTCTGAAGTGTCACGTAGTGTATGAAACTCTGCTTTGAATTCGACATGGTAAAAAAACCCTTAAAACTCAATTACAACTTGACTTTTGAATCATTTATCCTTTTGCTCTAGCACTACAATCATAGGTTTAGTGGTATATACTTAGTCACTGGGAAAGAATATTAAAATGCTGGTTTACTGAGTTATAGTCTGTCTCCTGCTGTTCATTCCCTTTGTGGCTGTAAATGTTAACAAGAATATTAATCAACTAGGCAATGTGTTTTTCTCCAAAAATATCAAAATACTATATATGTTTTCAAAGAAGTATACACCAATTACTGAATTCCTTTACCAGTAGAACAGTGCAAGGCAAGTAACAGATTTCAATGAGCATTACATTTATTTCAAGCTAAAATGAATAAGCAGAATGAATAGCATACTATTTAGCTAATTTTTCTATATATTTTTTAATCTATATAAGGTCCCAGTTCATATCCTGTAGAGTCCACACTTTGCATTCCTTTACACTTTTTTCACTGGTATTCAAATTTCTTTATTTTTTCATTCTAATTTCTGTATCACTAAATTGGTTCAAGATGAATAGTGGCTCTTTTGTCAAAATTTCAGGTAATAATTAATTTGCTTTCCTTAAAATTTTACCTGACCCGAGTATCTTGGGGACATCATTACCATCTAAGTAACTGTGCTGCCTTCTCATTCTTTTAAATATTTCTTATCTATGATATGTTATTTAAGCTTTTAGGAATCATCATCTACAACTTTAGTTGTATTGAATAGGGAATTATTGAAACATAAATATTTAATAAAAGGCAATTGATGAAAGCAACAAAATAAACAATTCTATTTAGTATAAAAAAGGTAAGTTACTGTAGATTCAAATTTGATTTTTTTTGCTTTATAGAATTTTAAAAATATGCTGTTTTTTGACTATGATAAACATAATTTTGAGTTTATATCTAATACCTGCTGCTGTCATTAGCAATTTTCATAACCTTTAATTTAAAAAAAAAAGGAAAAAAAAAACAACCCAAATTAATGCCTTGAAATTTTACTTGCTTCGTAACTTCACTGTAGTTGTTGTCCAATATAATAAATCTCTATTTTTAATATGAGTTAGCATTTTGGTCTTACTAATGTCAGCTTCTTGAAATTAAGGATATGATATCATATAATATCTGTTAGCTAAGTGTAGCCCTTAGCATTACATCTTTGTAGGTATCCCAGGGAACCACTATTTCTTCTGTGAGTAGAGATATTGCTATCCCTTTGCTACAGACTTGTAGCTGTTTTCAGTCCATGTGAGATTATCTGCACACATATGACCTAAACTAATTTTGACTGTGTCACTTTGGAGAGAGGTGGCATTCAAAATAAACTGCTTGGGCATTTGAAATATGGCTTACAGATTCCAAAACTACCATTTTCAGTTGTCCCCTGCTATTCTACAGAGATCTGAAGTAATTCTAGGCATTCTAAAATATTTAACTTCAACTTTCTTGGCCAATTAGAGAAATAATTCCTCTTCTTGATCTTATCTTGGTCATGCATCTTGCTCTACAAAGTTTTTCACTGAACTACATGTCTTTCATTCTTTCTGATTCATGGCTGATACACCTATATTGTCAGATATATTGTGCAGATCACACACATCGAAATCCTTAACCTATTTCCACTGAGCATTAATACCAAAGCCTGAGAATGTTTGTATTACTGCAGAGAGTGCCCAGGTATCCAGTATGGGAAACATGTGAATGAAATTATTTAGTTAATGACAAACTCCAGCTTTTAGATAAACACCATAAATAATTTTAAAAACTCCTCTATTTTTGCTTTAAAGTTTTCTGATCTAATGATATTAGGTATATAGTTAATTTTGCTGTGCAGTTTGACAAGCATCTTCTCTTTTAAACAATAATTTATTTTCCTAGTTCAGAACAGAGACTCCATGGCAACCAGACAGTGTGAAGCAGAAAAGATATAGGCAGAAAACACAGATGATCTGCTTTCAGAAATTCCAAAAATTAATAGGCAAAGGCACAGCATGTGTAAAACGGGTTCTAAAGAATTTTACTTTGTTTAAAACAGCATGTAAACATGAAAGAAGTCCTTCAAGTGTCAGTAGGTCAACTCACATTCAACAAAATATAAAGTCTCACAATTTGATTGTAAAGCTTTTATTACTGTTTTTTAAGAAAACACAAAATATCTCTACCTGAATGTAAAACACTGGCTGAAATTATGGGATTGAAATCCCAATTTCACTGACATCAGAGATGCCTTTATTCACTGCTGTTCTCTGAGTGAGAACATGTCATTAAGTTCCTGAAATCTCAGGTGTTCAGCCTTCTCCAGGAGAGCTGAGCCCCATCACATATAACGGTGCTTGAGAAAACAAATGCCATCACTCCAAAAGTCCCACACATTTACTCCTTCTTCTCTTCAGCTTTATATACTGAGCACAATGTCATACGGTCTGGAATATCCCTTTGATTAGTTTGGGTCTCCTGGCCTGGCTGCCCCAACCTCCCACACAACACAACTTCCTCACCAGTGTGGCAGCGTGGAAGGCACAAAAGGCCTTGGCTCTGTGCAAGCCCTGCCCAGCAATAACAAAAGCATCTCTATATTGTTAACCTCATGCTCAGCACAAATCAAAATCACAGCCCATTCTAACCATTGTGAAGAAAATTTACTCTACACCAGCCCAAATCACGTGTGTCATTAACTTAATCTTAACCAGCCATGTTTGGCTCTCATAGTACAGATTATCAGTGTCTCAAGAGTAAGATTTAGTATAAAATTCATCAGTCTAAATTTTGTACCAGGCATTATCAATTATGAAAGAGAAGTCTGTGCCAATATTTGAAATATCATTTTTCATTCTAAGTTTTATGGGAAATAGTAAGGGGAAGCAATTTCTAGGAAACTGTAACAGGAAAAAATATATATTTATATCTGCATACACACATAAATGGATATTGCAACATATATGCATATTGCATATATGCAATATATATAAGCATATATGCACGTTGCTAGGTTTTATTTTTTTCATAACAGAAAATAATTAGTAAAATTTTTAATAATTATTGTTTGTAAAATTAAATTTTATCCTCATTGTGATGGGTTGACACAAACCAACCAAGCAGCCACACAGCTTCTTGATCATTGCATCCTGCAGGGCATATGAGAAAATTTTTGAGTTGATAAGTTAATGCAAAGACAGTTAATGGATGAAGGAAAGTAAAAAATTAAAAAAAAAAGGAGAAGGAAATATCTGGCAATTCCTCGACTGATGCCCAGTCAGTCTCTGAGCAATGGCCACCTAGGGAGACAATACCTTGCTCCCTACTTCCTCTTCTTTCTCAGCTTCTTTCTCAGCTTTAGGTTTTAATGCTGAACATGGCATCATATGTTATGGAACATCCCCTCGGACAATTCATGTCAAAGTCCTACCTCTGTCCCTTCCTAACTTGCCCATCCCCAGCCTTCTCTCTGAGAAAAATATAAAACCTTGAGTAAAAATAATGCAATAGCCAAAACCTTAGTGTATTATCAACTTTCAATTTTATAGACACATGTCCAAAACTATACAGACTCCCATGAAGCTAACTCCATCCCAGCCAGATGCAGTACACTTAAAATTGCTTTTCTTTGAATGCAAAAAACAAATGGACTAAAGAATGCTATTATAGTTAAAGGGTTAATTTAGTTTTTCTCTTTTCAGTAATCCTGTTCCAATATCCTCCATATCTATAGTAAGAAATGTTGTTGGAAGTTATTTTAGTGATGATCCTTTATTATAAAGAGTATGCAGCCTATATTTTTAGTCCAAATTTCATTTCTTAGATGACTGTTAAAAGCATGGTCAAACCTTCATCTATTTATTCTTTTACATTATTTTCTCTACAGCATATCCTTATAAACAAGCCTGAGAGAATGCTTGTTGTGTTCTTAGAAGTAATAAAATAGTTCAGAAATATACTTCAGCATCACAACTGGGTATTTCACTTCTGTACTCTGACTTACAGGTGTCACATAGTTTATATCACTTTCAAGGAACTTAATTGAATCCAACAGTCTTCCATATTAAATATCATTTCAAATGTTTTTATTTTTATACCTGGAAGAACTGTAAACAGAGGAAAGGTCGTTACTCTGGAAAGTTTTTACTATTGCATATGAAGTGTGCAAAATAGCTGAGGAGCAGAGATGAATCGATAATTTCTAGCTTTTCTATAATACAAAAAGCAAAACTAATAGAGGCTTAATGTTGTTTTATGTATATGAATGAAAGAAAAATTAGATTTAGAAAATATGAAACTTCTACAAATTAAATATGTGCTGACTGCACATGGAAGGAAGGAAGGAAGGGATGAAGGAAGGGAGGGAGGGAGGGAGGGAGGAGGGAGGAAAGGAAGGAAGGAAGGAAGGGACTTACCAAATGTAAAAAATGAACTTTTAATAAAGGAAGATGTTAAGACCAAAAATAGCAGACAGATGGCATGGGAGTTAGCTTTCATGGGCTTAAAGATTTTGTTTCACTCATCCAGACATAGGCATGTAATGACAGTTCAAATAACCCCAGACATCTAGAGCACCAGTGTAGGTATGAAAGATATGACACAGGATCTGTTATAGCCTCTAACCTTCCAGAAGCAACAAGTGAACATAAAAAGTGTATCCTAAGACACATCAAGAACCTAGGTACAGCTAACTGTATGGACTCTCGGTGTATACCATGTAAGTGACTTCAGGTGAGTTAGCTGTGTCAATTCCCACAGAGATGAGCTAATCAATACACTCAATTTACTTACCTCACCCTAAAATAAACAGCTATTCCAAAACAAATGTGTAGCTTTCCATTGACTTTACTGACTATGAGATCAATTCATTTGTCAAAGAGAGGTTTGTAGTGTAATTTGAAACTCTCTTGGTTATCTGAGGAATCTGTATGAGGCTTTCGGTATTGACAGCATTTACCCATGCCCTTCTGAGCAGCAGCCAAAGAAGACATAAGTAGATACAGAAATTTAAATGGAACTGTACTCCTATATTTAAAGAACTGAGTAGTCCTAGATCTTTACTGGTCATAAGAGCAACCTGATGTCTTACACTGTAGACACCGCTTTCATGACCAACCTGACATCTGATTTCCATTCTACAAAAGCATAGGTATCCCATATATCTTATGGACTAGATGAGTGGACAGTGAGGTGAATTGAGAACTGGCTGAATGGCAGATCTCAAGAGGTTGTAATCAGTGTCACAATGATGGAAACCTGTCACTAGTGGTGTTCAGTATCATTTAACTTATGCATAAATTACTTGGATGAAAGGACAGATGCCTTCTCAGCAGGTTCTCTGATGACACAAACCTGTGAGGAGTGGCTGATAGCCCAGAGGGCTGTGCAACCCTTCAGAGGGACCTGAACCTTTTTGAGAGGTGGGCAGATAAGAATTGAAATTCAGGATAGGTAAATGCAAGGTCCTGGACCCGGAGAATAATAACCTCATGCACCAGCACCGGCTGGGGGCCGATCTGCTGGAAAACAGCTCTGCTGAAAAGGACCTATGGATGCTGGTGAAAGCACCTACAAGCTGTCCATGAGGCAGCAGTGTGACCTTGTGGCCAAGAAGACCAATGGTGTCCTTGGGTACTTTAGGAAGAACTTTGTCAGCAGGTTAAGAGAGGAGATTCTACTACTCCACTCAGCACTAGTGAGGCCGCATCTGGAGTGCTGTGTCAAATTCTGGGCTCCTTATTGCGAGAGAGATCTGGAGCTTCTGGAGTGGGTCCAATGGAGGGCAACAAAAGATAATAGAGGGACTGAAGCATCTCTCCTATGAGCATCTTTTCTTGAGGATAAGTTGAGGGAGATGGGCCCATTCATTTTCAAGACATGGGAATGCCAACATTGTGAAGGGACCTCAACAATATCTAAATAAGTATCTGAAGGGAGGGTGTCAAGGGGAAGGTTGGGATCATCTTGGTGATGGCAAGCAATAGAACAAGAGGCAATGGGGAGAAACAGGTGCAGAGAAACCTCCATCTGAGCACGAGGAAGAACTTTAAAACTTTACTTTGTGAGTGACCACCCCTGAAACAGATTGCACAGAGAGGCTGAGGAGTTTCCCTCACAGGAGGTGTTCAAGAACCATCTGGACACAGTTCTGTGCCATGTGCTCCAGGATGATCAGGGAGGTTGGCTCAGATGACCTGCTGTGGTCCCTTCCAACATTACCATTCTGTGATTCTGTGATTTGCTCTGTTTTAATTAAAAATATTATTAAGTTGCTCACATGAAGTCCTCTCTTAATATTTGAAATATCCTGGGGTATGTTACTTCAAATCCAGTCATCAGTCCAGAAGATTGACAATCTCTCTGAGACCCAGTGTAATAGTTTACAGCCCCATGTAGATGATGTAAGTTGTTATGGCAGAGGGCAGGAGGCTTTTTATCAACTGAATTTATTTCCGTATCTTCATCTGTTGCAAGACAAGTTTAGAGATAGCTTATTTGCATACAAAAGGATTGTTGTCACCTAAACAACAAGTATAAACAAGTGTCTAAGTATATATTAATTATATTATATTTATTATTATATTATATTATATTATATTATATTATATTATATTATATTATATTATATTATATTATATTATATTATATTATATTATATTATATTATATTATATTATATTATATTATATTATATTATATTATATTATATTATATTATATTATATTATATTATATTATTAATTTTCCTCCTTACTGTCTAGTAAGGAGGTTTTTTTCCCTTTTGAACCTATAAAGAGTATATTACATGTATAATGAACCTGAACCTTTGTAATGAACTAGCCCCAGACATCAAAACATTAATAGTTGTGGTAGCGGCAGTAATAGCAGTAGTAGTAGTATTGTTATTATTATTATTTAGGATGTCTTAATTGTGCTATATATACATTAAAATTATATTAGCAGTGTAAACATTCTCAGACTCATCTCCATTGTTTCATCCTGCCACTAAGAAATTAAGAACTTTTCTGTGATTTTCTAATGAAAAAATGTTTTCTGTTGATCTCTTTTCGCTTCCACTGTTATTTCTCTGCCTTGGGTGCAACCTGTCAAGAGGAATTGCTTGACACACTTATTAATAGCACTAACAGTATGCCTAATGTGATACAATTAGCAGAATGTAGTAGTCTCACCCTGTGACTGCTTCAGGAAATTTGGCATTGAATTGTAGCTCAGAACCTTAGAGGCTGTGTGAAACTTATTTAAAAGAGGATTTTGGGGTGGGGGGTGAGTGGGTTTTATTTTATTTTTGGAACACTTAATTTTGTTCATTATTGGTCTCTTTTTCCCCCTTATCTCAGAAATTTTGAAAACAGAAACCAAAATACAAAACAGAAGAAAGCAACTTATTTTCACAGAAATATAAACATAAGTAAAAATATTTTTCAGGTTTAAATCTTGCTAGATAATACTGTCTTTTACACACACTGTTGAAACGTTTTGCACTGGAAAGGGCAAAGATATAATTGTAGCTACAGAAAATAAATAGAAATAATGACTCTCTCAGTAAAGATCTTGACATTGTATTTCTTGCCTGTAACCATTTAGAGACAAATGCATGTCATCTCAAGTGATACCTGAAAATGTTTTATGAAGTAGGAAACATAGTTTATCTACAAGAATGATTAATAACAAAGTTTCCATAAAGCAATAATGAAATCTGAAAAGTATGAGGCAGGGTATGAAAATGGATAAAAGTATGGGTCAGAAATAAAGTGTTTGGCAAAGCTTTATAGCCTGTTTTCCTATGCAGGCAAATTTCACACTGAAATAAACTGAAAAACCTTTGCTTCAGTAACAGGCACATAAGTGGAGAATAGGTGAGTGGTTTGCCCATGATGTAATAGCTTTTCAACAGACTAAACTAGAAAACACCACTATAAAAGACTCTGTGGTCCAGGAGGAATCTTTGCTGTTTGTATCTGACATTTAAATGCCAGCTGTCCACAGCTCCCTGTTTAATACAATCTGATGGAGAGTGAGACAGCGGAAAAAAGTAGTGAAAGAAGAAACTATAGTGAGAATTGGATACAAGCTGTTCAGACATAATTTGCTCTGGAACTTGGCACTATCTTGGTTTTGTGAAGATTTATTTCTCCACTAAATTAAGCATAACCTGGAGAACTAGAGCCATTTTATCTAAAGTCCAAATTCAAATTATTTTACTAGAGCAGAAAAATAATGGGATAGAAAACACTCAATTTCTTCAATGCAAGAAGCTGTCAGTAGTCAGCTTTTTTGCAACAACATATTTTTTAAAAATTCATTTATCAGTGAAATCTACTTTACTATTTCATTCACCTGTTTCTCTTTCTTTTATGTATGGATATCATTTGTTATTGCTGAACATCTTCCCTAAGTGTCTGTAAAACTTTTTTCTATGAAATCTTATGGAGTAAGAGTGATTTTTTAAAATTATGTCAGTAAAAGCAAATGATAAAATAAAAATATTTTTAGAACTCACTTTTTAACATGATAAATGGATAGATGAAACCAAACACTATTGCTGGTAGGGGAGAATAAAGAAAACCACATGAAAAATTAGTTTCATAGTGTCATTGCTCGAAGGAATACCTATCTAAAAGAGTGGGAAAATGAAAATACATTTAAACACTTAACTTGTATAAGGAAAGAACAAGGTAAGTTATTGCCATTTGTATCCTGGGGATTTGGTTCAGAAAATCAAAGATCTACTTGAGAAGATGCCAGAATTCCCTTAAAAATTAACAATATCAAAAGGGAAACAAACACAGTGGTATTATTTGTTCCACTGAGGCTCCTTTGTGCCAAACTTTTGGTACAAATATTTGATATTTCATCATTGGGAAAAAAAAAAAAGCCATAAACTGGCCAGAGTTACAAAATAAATTCCAAGTTTGAAAGTCAACTGATAATTTTAAGGAGAAAATACTTTAGGTTTTAAAATATTTAGACTGTTATCTTCTTAGTGAAAATGCTAACTTGATTACAACTATATGTAAAAATTTCCTACATGTTTTGATATGTCTTTAAAAAAATATTTTTAAAGGTAGCAGAAACTTCAATGTTTCAATTCATCATTAAATAGCCATACATTTTGTATGGAGTTTATTTCTATCATTAAATTACTCTGTCTCTTTCAGTGATTTCCTTTGCCTTTATGACTTGAAATAAATCCCTAAACTCTAAAACCCCTTATGACTTGAAATAAGTCCCTAAACCCTATAACTTCCAATATTCAATGATCAAGTAAATTTTACTTTTTTATTGATATAAATGGCTCAACAAACTTTTTTATTGCATAATAATGCAACAAAAAATGAGCAATTAAGTGATCAAACTGAATTTTTGGAATTTTCATGAACATATTTGCTTTATGCTTTTAACTTTTTCCCTCCTTGCACAGCAGTCATCAAAATATGTATATAATATACTTTATGTACTTTAGAAAATGTAGCATCAAGAAGTACTAATATTAACATGTTATCACCAACAGATGATGAAAGCTTCAAGAAAATATAAATAAAATCAAGATCATACTAGCAGTGTTAAAAATCCCAAATAAGTTTTGTTAAAGTAATTTATGTCAGGTCTTCTAAATATGAGGTATCTTATAATGTGAGAAAGTGAAGCAATGGGATAGATGATATGAAAAGTAACCACAAGTTAAGTGGAAGAAGAAAAAGAAAGAAAAAAATATTCTACAAGTAATCTGAATTTCCCTTCTATAATTTTCATTCATGTCAGCTCAGCTTCACAATAATTCACAAGAGACTGCAGGAAGACTGTTTTGCTTGTTTTTCATTCCTCATCCTGGCTTCAAAAATTGTGTAAGGAGAGTGGAGGTTTCCCCTCTTTTCTCATTGTCTGTGCTGCAAAAACTCTCATCTATCTACACAGTACCTGTCAGTGAAGGATCTAGGTGTCTTACGCTGCATGATGCTTCTAACAACAGTATATAATGAAAGGCACAGCAATAGAGAGAGGCTGAAATACTACATGGCTTACAAGACATTTAGAAGATGGAAAAAAAAGATGAAAAACAAGAAAGGAAGATGCAATCGTGAGAAAATTGTATTTATAGAACACAGATTGGTATTAAGTAACAGGGGAAACAAATAGAAATATAAAAAGAAGGACAACAACAAAATCAGAAAAAGCAAATCAGTTTGAATCAGGAGAGGGAAAAGCTGCAAGAACATGGGAAAAGGGAATTTTGTCTGTCACACAGTAATGAGACTCAGGATTCCTGTTTTTCCTCCTTAGCCACTTTTATTTTTTATTGGCTGCAAAACAAACTTTGAGAAATTACTTTTTTTTTTTTTCTCCCAAATACTGTCTCTGGAAAATCATAATATTCTTGTTTTCCTGACTGCCATTTGACACCATAGGTGTATCACATAGACTCTTTCAGGCATCAGGGTAGACCCCGTGGTGCGCTGTGATGAAAAAATTGTGCTTTGTGAGAGGGAAGATTGTTGAAGGACATGCTATGACTATCCTTAAGCCATGTTTCACAGCAAGAATGGTTGAAATTGGAAAGCACTCCGACAGGTTTTCTTGCCTACACACACACACCTATTTGTCCCTCTTGCTACCCCAGTTGCTCAAGCACAATCAGCTAGAACAGTTTGCCCATCATGTTTTCCAGTTTGGTACTGAGTATCTCCAAGGATGGAGAATTTGCAACTTCTCTGGATGGCTTGGTCTGGTGTTCGATCACCCTCACAGTAAGAAATTGTAATCTTGTATTCAGGAAGATTTTAATGTGTTTTAGTTTGAAACTCCTGTCACTGGACACTGCAGAGAAGGATCTGATTTCCTTGGTTTTGTTTGCACCGACCTGGTTGTGTCTGGGATAGGATGAGTTTTCTTCCTGGTAGCTCATGACCTGCAACATTTTAGATTTAGTATGAGAATAATGTTGGCAACACATAGAAAACTGATGTTTTAGTTATGACTTACCCTCAATCAAGTTCTCCTGAGTTTCCCTTGCTCTGACAGTGAGGAGATGCACAAGAAGCCAGGAGAGAGCATGGCCAGGACAACTGACATGCAGCAGCAAAAAGAATATACCATACCACAAAAATTAGTATATAAACTGGGGAGGGAGCTGTTTGGGATCCATAAATTGCTGCTCAGGCACAGGCTGAGCATTGATCAGTAAATACTAAACAGTTGTGTTATACATCGCTTTTTTGATTGTATTTTATGCCTCTCTTTCTCTCTCTTTTTCATATCTATTATGATTGTTATTATTGATCTTGTTATTTTTTGCTTTATTTCAATTATTTAGCTATTCTTATCTCAACACATAGATTTTATCTTTTTGTCATGATTCTACTACAAATCCCACCGGAGTAGGGCATGTGCAATGATAATATTTTTGTTTGGTTCCTTTTAGTTTGGGCTTTTTTTTTTTTTTTGTCTACTTAGTTTTAGAAGCAGGCTTATTCAGAGACTGATTGTTGGCTTTCCAGGTTTTAAATCCCAAAGATAACACTTGAAATGCTCTTAAAAATTCTGCATCTGGGATTCCTAGAAAGAACACAGTCCTTAAGTTTACATTGTAACTAAAAGGAAACATAACGTAAAGAGAAGCGAGTAATGAAAATAAAATTTTTTTAATAATTCTTGCTACATAGATAGGACTGTGGTTTCCAACATCATATGAGTAGAGTAAACCATCTAGATTTTTAATAACAAATCCTGGTAAAAAATGGGATAAATTAAGTATTGAAGCTGAAAATGTAAGATATTGCTTTTCTTTAGTCATATTTTAATAGCTCCTTTATGATATCACATTCAGAACTACTTACATTTCCAAAAAATTGAAATTAGATCTCTGGATCAGGCTACCATCAAGTCATCAATGGGGTTCTCCAGGACAAAACTTTAAAGCCTGTGCACTTTAATGTTTTTATGTTTTCTGGATGTGTGATTTGAATGTACACTGTTTGCTGCTACTAGTGAATTAGAAAGCGCTGTGGGAGTCCCTTGAGGGCAGAGAGACTTTATAGAGAAGTCAGAGTAGACTGAAGCGCTGAGCAGCAACCAACCATGTTATAGACACAAATCATGGTATGAGAGGCTGAAGAAGGAAACCCCAGAAACAGATCTGGTCTTTCTGGTCAACAGAAAGTTGAATATGAGTCAGCAGTGTACCTTGGCAGCCAAGTTGACTAACCCTGCCCTGGAGAGCATCAGGCACAGCATTGCAGCTAGGCAAGATTGTCCCACTCTGCTCTGCTCTGGTGTGGCCTCACTTGAGTATTGTACAGGCACCTTAATATAACAGGTAAGTCCAGAGTATGTCCAGAGAAGGGAGACTGAGATAGTGAAAGGTTTCAAAGGCAGCACTTAGGAGGAGTGATTGAGATCACTTGGCTTGCTCACCTTCAAAAAAAGAAGGTTGATGAGGTGTGACCTCATCACAGTCTTTAACTTGGTTAAGGGGGGCATTGGATAGGAAGATGTTCATCTCCTCTCCGGTGACCAGCAACAGGATACAAAGAAATTGCATGAAGCTTTGCTAGGGGAAGTACAGATTGGACATAAGGGGAAGGTTCTTCACTATGAGGGTGGCTAGACACTGGAACAGGCTTCCCAGGGAAGTGGTCACAGCACCAAACCTGCCAGAGTTCAAGGAGCATCTGAATGATACTCTTAATCACATGGTTTAGTTTTAGGTGTTCCTGCAAGAAAAAGGGAATTGTACTCAATGATCCTTGACCCATATAAAAACCACCTTGAAGACTGTGTGGTCCAAACACATCTGAAAATCTTTTCAAAGCATTACATTCTAAGACCAAGATTTTGCATAAAATTAAAAACTAGCATGGAGAAACAATCATTACTTTACAGAAATATAGGCAGTATTTAGAAATATACACTGCTCTGCTTCATCGCACAGCTAGGTAAAAAGTATAGAGGGTGCTGTGCTGATGTCCTTTGGACATTGTGAATGAATGATTTATTAGAGAATTATGCCTATAAGAGTGAGAGTCAGAAAGATTACATGTATCACATATCTCATGCTATATTTGTACTTAATCTCATCCTACTGCATAATTTATAATTGAATAAGGTTGTAAAGGGTTGCAGTAAAATAAAATTTAAGCTGTCAAAATTTGTTATCAAATTAGTGTAAGAAAAGGGAAATAAATCACATAATATGTAATTCATTAAGTTAGTGACAATTCAAATGAGTGAAAAAGTCCATTCAATCATATCTGTGGCATCACACTAAAAATGAACCAAAAAACCTCAAACCATACCTAAAAAAGTTTAAAGTCTAAACTAACTAAAAGTACATAGGCATTGCTTTCTGATACTGAAATGCAATTAGAGCTTTTATTTTACAGAAAAGGGAAACCACATGAGTAATTGCAAATCAAGTTGGTATTTAACACTGTTTTCAACTGTCTATCCAAAGATTAATATACATTTTGTTTGAGGCTCATGAACTCTAATTTATACTTTTCAAATCATTCAGTATAATAATCACAAGGGTAATTTATAATCAGCAATATGATTATTCCACTAAATGAGATACTGAAACTCAGCATCTGTATGAGTCTCATTCACCTAACTTCAGTTTTTTAATGTTTCTGAATACCAACAATAAGAGAATTTAAATTAAATACAGTTCATGAACAGGTGTTTTTAGACCAATTTTATCACAATCAACGCCCATGACACACTCACCTACCAAAATTTGCTAGTGCAAATTTGAGAATAGATATTGTGAAGTCTAAAAAGAGTAAAATTTCAAGAAGATGGCTTAGAAAAAGCAAGTTTCCCCTTCAGATTATAGAACAATATTTGTTTTGTGTGACTACCCATTCTTGCTCCCTTCTTGTGAGTCTGGGTAAAAGACATGTGTTGTTATAAAGTGTTCTATAAAACAAGTTAACAAATCAAAATACATGAATATTTGCTGTGAACAAGTAGCGTAACATTTTTCTTTATGAGAAACAACTCTAAGAATGGGCTATTTTTATAAATAATCTACAGTATATGCTTTCTAGGTCTTTGTTTTAATAGGTGGAGAGAATTAGGATTTTCAGTAGCTTGATTCTGTGATATATGTAGGTGTATTTCTAAGGGCAAATTTTACTTTTGAATTGTGAGATTTTCTATATTGACTGTAGAAGTGAATTCAAACAAATAGTTTAAATGTAGTTTTTTTGGTGAAATTTTGTCATACATTGTCAATCTGCAGTACTATTGGTAATTGTAATTTCTCCCTGTTTTTCTTCACAATCTCAGTCAAATGTTCAAGATTATTTTAGCATTGCCTTCCCTTTATTTTATCCCCTGTGAATTTAATTGACACATCACTGCTGAAATAATGTAATGTCATCTTCCATCTAGTATACTTTTTCCATTGGAGCAGACTTTTATTTGGTTTCATTTGATACCTTAACTGTTATTTATTCTTTTTCTTTCTTCTCATCAAGTTTTAACTTGATTAAATGGTTAGAAACCAAAAACCACCACAAATAAGCAACACATATATATATGTATTCCAACTCAAAAGCACTGCTCATTGACTATTATTGTAATTTAAAGTAGATAGCATCTAAACATCTATTGTCAAATACAGTCTTCACCTGTCACATCATAAAGGAATTTCAACATACTGCCTGATTCCTTATTTAACCTTTAATACAAAAAATATCACTAGCTGACAGTCTTTCCACCTACACTTGCCAAGAAACAAAATTGATAATTTTACAGCCAAAGGGAGTAATTTTTCATTGCTTCTTAAAAAACTTTTCCTCTCTTGCTATTTTTTTTCCTGAAGAAAGTATGACAGTTAGTATCTTATTGATTTCCTTCCTCAATGTCATGTAAATTAAATGGAAAGGACCAGCACAAAGAAAGAAAAGGTTTATCTTTTCCACCCTTCCATTATTTTTTGTTTTGAGTGTCAAAATTTTGGCCTGCATCCGTCAGAATTCATTGATGCACCTGTTTATTATTTATTTGCTTGTTGACTTATTAAACTCTGGTGTCTCCCTAGTAGATCTGCCTTATCTTTTGTTTTCTTTCAGTGTCTAAACTGGTAACAAAAGAGGTACAAAACACTGGTGGCTTGGGATCCATTTTGCTTATGGATAACATCCCATGTGTCAGATTGGAATTGTCTTTATCCAAAATGGAAACAAAAATAATTAAACAATGGTCATGGACAGTGATATAGAAACCAAGCTTGTGCTTTTTTTATGTAGCAGTAAAAATACAGTATCTCCTTCCATTTTGTTTTTTTTTTTTTTTTTAAATAATTTCAAAAGATATAGTTTGTCATATTCTGGCATAAGTATTTTTCAGTGTATAACTGCTATTTGCGTCTTCTTCATACTTGCCTGTAGTTATTCAGCATTTCACAAGAATACCTTTCACATTTTATCTTGGTTGTATTGAGGTTTATCTAAACTAATCACAGCATCACTTGTGTCCTACAACTCTCTCCGAAAAGAGAGCAAAACAAGGTGTCTGTTTTAATATTCAGATTATTTTTCCCATGTTCATATTGAACATCTGCAGAGATTTCTACACATTGTTAGCACCTACTGTGCGTATACTGAAGCACATGACAGTTTTTTAAACATAAGTAGAATTAAGTTTCAAATTAAAATTTGAATCCAGACATGTTATAGCTACAGAGAGACACTATCTCTACAGAGAAATAGAGGTACTACAGTCATTATCTCAGTTCAATTTTTTTGAGTATCACAATTAATTTATCTCCCTTTCTTCTCCCTTATTGCCAAGACTTTTTTTGTTTTGTTTAGTTTTTTTTTTCTGTTGGAGACAATATTTTTAAACTTTATAATACTGTTTAAAAGTGACCTTAAATAACACATTCGAGAGGAATATGTTTTGCAGAAGGCCAATTTTTCAGCTTGTCTTTCACCATCCAGCTATGATGTCAAATCAGCCTGGAGCTGTGTTATTTTGTCAGGTTTTCTAACTAAAAACCACTCTGGATTTTGTTGACACAATGCAGTGTTGCCCAAGGGGCTTTCAACAAACCCTTTATGTACACTGGAAATTTTGAATGTGTCTGTCAGCTAATCCTTCATGCATGAAACTAAAAGTTGCTAAAGTTAATAAGGTAATACATATTTTAATTAGCATATTAGGAGAATAAAATATATTTAAAAATTAAAAATATAATTTATTCCTCAAACCTGACGTTCATATTTTAATATACTATTTCACTTGACAGACTCAATTACGACATTAGTCAGTATTCCACCCCACATCCCATTTGTCTTTATGATCCTCAAGAAACGGTTTGTATTTAAATATCCAACTTAAATTTGCAAATCAATTAATATAAGTTTATAATCTTCTATTTTTGCTGTTAAGATGAGAAAGAAGAAAGCAAATTAAACACGAGCTATAACACAGACTTTGAATTATCAATTAGATCTTAAATTTACACAGAGATGAAGCACATTTATATTGATAATTTTACTGATTTGAGTTTGGAATTCAGAGTTATGTTTGATGAAATTATATTAGTCTCAATTTGTAATGACAACTGTCTGGTTTTATTCTTTTGTATGACCACATAATGCAGAAACAGGGGTTTAATTGTTTTTTTTTTCTTCCTAAAGTTAATATTATGGTTCAGCTGCAGTTATTTTTGAACTCTACTTTATTAAATTACTTGAACTTTATGTAACTCTGCTGTCCTTACAAAAGCAATGCAATACACTTTGTTGAGATATATTTTCAGATTACAAGAATACAGAATAAGATTATTTTCATTTACTTTATAGTTCACTTTCTTGTATTGAACTTCCTATTTGTATTTTAAATTTATTAAACTGAAAAAGAGATATCTGAATATAATTTAAAAGAAAGACTGAAAGGACAAGCCCAAACCAAATCAAACTAAAAAACTATTCAGAACAAGCTAACTTTATAAAATACTATTACAGAAATTTATACAGGATCAGACAATCATCTCTGAAGATATTAACCCATCTTCTCAAGGCAATTACAGTTGAAAATATCCTGAGGTCTATGGGAAATAATTTGGCTCCAAATGAAGCAGTTAAATTCTTCCTCTATAGAGTTTCTAAGAAAAATGGGACTTTCTCAGGGAAGTGTGGGGTTAGTCAGTCCATCAAAGTCTTTTTCTGGGAAGCAAATTGTTGCACTTTTAATCACTGATTGGAACATCAGAGCACTTAGAATATTAGAATATATTCCACATCTCATTTTTATTAATTGTGTTAAATTAAATAATTATAATCCCCTCCCACATTTAACTATGCATATTTTAGGTGTTGCTGCAAGTTCTAGATATTGCTTTTTTTTTTCTTTTTACTTTTTGGTCTAAACGGGCTTAAATACTTTGTGAGGCTAAAGACAAAGCCAGATCACCAAGGTAAGGATTAATTAATTTTCACAAAATGAGTTTAGCCACATGACAGCTCTTAGATGACCCCCTGAAGCTGTGAAGTGCCTAGGGTTTAGACAGATAGCATCAGTTCAGATGAATACCAGCCTGACAGGTTTTTGTTAGGGACCAGTGAACACAAGCCGAAGGTTTAATTCCAGGATATATAGTTCATAATAAATCATGTCTGTCTAAATAAAATCAGATCAATATTTTATTAATATCTAAATATTAAAAGGTATTTTAACATAGGGAAGTGAGAGGAAAAAAGTTTAAAAAGAGAAAAAATGTATAATTTTTTTCAAATTAATAAAAATTTTGAGTGGGTTTAACATGAAATTTTTGTTATACCTTAAAAGTCTTAGCATTCTCAAATTCACCTAGCAATTACTTTTAAACATGACAAACACTTTAAATGTCTTAGAAGTATGTGGTTATATATGTATTTAAATTGCATCAAACATTTTTTTTTAAAAAATATCTTGTTAAATTATTATTTTATTTACCAACAACTACAATATATAAACAAATATATAAATAAGAATGAAAAATCACTTTCACATTTACTTTATGGGATTAGAAATCAGATTTAAGGGGTTGCCACTGTAGTAAATTTTAATAGCTTTTTGGATTTTTTCCCCTAATTTTTACAAATTTTGACTTTAGGATTATAGAGATTTTCTTAAAAAAAATGTATTTTAAAAACTTAAACAATACAACCAAAAAAATAAGAAGGTAACAAAAAAAAATCCAGATCCATTATAAAACATAGCTTAAATAGTAATTTAATTTATTTAATCCCTGTCAGTCTTTTGGTATTTTAATTTTTCATCTTTAGATGTGTGAAAAAGACAATTAGCCCCCAAGATTATTTTATTAATTTAAAAAAGAAAAAATTTCAGATTTCAATGATTTCTTGTTTGCCCTATACTAGTATTGTGAATGAGTATTTTAAGGTCATTTAAAGAATCACCAGCAAAGGTATGAGGAATAAAAAGTTTACTATGAAATCGATAGCACAACAAAATTACTTGACAAGGTTCATTCTACTACTTACCAGATGGTTAAAGCACAATGAGGAAAAGCAAAATCCGGAATCAACCAATCCAAATGAAAATAAAGCAAAAACTATATATGTGTAGGCTGGGAGGGCCAGAAGACAAAAGCATAGGAAAGGAAAAATCACGACCTAAAAGCTCAACAACACTTAGCTGAACTTAAACTCAACAGCATTTAACTTAACTGATAAGTTAAACAAAGGATTTATAGAGAATTTGCCACAACAGTAACTTACTTATAGGCCTATTTTTCTTACAAATCCAAAGTAGTTAAGAATCTAGGAAAGCAGCATTCCTAGTACACCTGATATAACATCACTCACATGCACACAGAGTTATTAACAATTTAACAATCCCCCTTGAATCCAGTGAAATGCTTTAGTGCCTCTGCCTCTTCTCAACAGGCAAAGGAGTGGGAGTGTCAGCCCAGGACCCATCCTCATTCAGCATCCTCTGAGTAGAACAGACTTGAGACTTCTCTGGCTCTGAGAGGCCCCACTCACAGCTGGTCACAGCTGCTGTGGTCCAGGAGAACTCAAGTCATAGGGCTGCAAGTGAGGGGGTTATTGTCATAATAATTTTTCATCCTGGCTGCAATACATATAGGCAAGTTTCTTTGAAAGTTTGATAACAAAAATAGTATTCCACAGGGACTGATATTCAGCCAAAAAACAAGTCTCCAAGGCATTCTTAAAAAAACCCCAGGATTTTATTAGACAACACAAGTTCCTGGGAGCAGACAGTGCTTCTAATAAGCTCAAAGGAGCTCAACCCAGGTGCTGTTCCTCAAGGCTGAGGCCCAATGAGCATCTCTTAAATGACAGTGTCACCTGGGAGGGGAGGGATGCACCACCAAAACTGGTCAGATATTTGCCTGGTGTTGTGGTCTGGACTGTCACAGACACACTGCTGTACTAGAAGTTTTTAACACAATGAAGACAACTGTAGATCATATGGGACTTAGGCACCTAAATGTACAAGATACCTACCCTCTAGCTAGACTCAAATCTCAGAATAAAGTCTTGACAGCCAGATAAACATAGGCATATGCTGGCATACACTTGAAATTCTGTAATTCTTTATTATATTCTGCTGAGGTATGTGACCTCCTTAAGCTTCCAAAGGTGGTCAGAAGTTTTCTCTTGGTCCTGTGCCTCATCTGCTGCACTATGTGACTAAAAAGATATCCAAAAATGCCTTAAAAAGAATATCAAAGATATGCATATGTATTTAACTGACCTATGGTTTATATAAAAAACACAGAAAGCACAGGGATCCTACAGCATAAATGTATTTCAGTCAGTTTGATGTCACGACCAATTCCAATCCTGTTACCTAAAAGGACACATTAGAACAGGAAAAGTTTCAGAGAACAGCAAGCAGGATTCATAAAACTGAGATTTACATGTAGAATGTTGAATAGTCTAGAACTTCTCAGCCTGTGAGAAAGAAATAACAGCAAGGTTAAAAGTATAAAAGCTTTTAAGTGGTAGAATCAAAGCATATGAGACATCCATTCACAATCTGTTCCAATAAGAGAACTCCAGCCACCAAATAAAAAGCTGAGATCTAAAGAAGAAGGTGGTATCATTTCATTAAGAGAATAACAGACCTTTTTCTGCTTTGCAAAAGACTTTGTTTATCCTAGGAATTTAAATAAGCTTGAGGAGAAGATAGACTAATCATTGGAGGAGAGATGACAGTAGATTTACCAACTAGAAAATCTAAATTTTAGACTATAGAACAGAAAACATTTAGGAGCTGAAAGAGTATTACAAGGAAAGTGTCACAGAGCATTGTGAAGCCTTTAGCTTTGCTAGAACATCTATTTAGGGACACAGTGTGAAACAAAGTACAATAGATGAACGATATGCATGAATCACAGTTTAATGCCATTCTTCCTTTCAATTCTTTCTTTGAATTCCAGATGGAGTAATTCCTTATCTTTCATCCCAGTGTCAAAGGCATAGTCATCTTGAAGATGATAATTTTTGCTAAATTCTTGTCTCTTGGCAACACTACTAAGAATGAACCAGGCAATAGAGAGGGAATATTAAACTTGCAGATTGATAAAGATTGATACATTTGACAATTAAGAATTCTGGACTTCCACTTATGTTACCCAGATGTATTTAAAAGTCATAGAACAGAAGAAGTAATGACTTGCAAGAGAGCTGTCACAGGAACTTTCCCATTTATGGAGCTACAGAATGATGAGAAACGCCTGTCTTAATAGACACTGTATAGAGTTTTTCACAATCTGTGGCTGAGTTTCCATAATGAATGTATAAAGTACCATAAAGTGATAAACCTAAAATTAAAAACCAGAATCCACTAACTCCCCTTCCAGAAAAATACTCTAACAGTTAAGCTACAGAGTCTGTTCCATTTTATTTGGCATATGATTCTAAACTATTTTCTTTTACTGCAGCAAATTTACTAGCATGTCTAAACCTCTTTTGTTCCTTTTGCCCTTTTTCCTGGATAAAGACTATGTGTAGTCCCACAAATTTACAGGATGTTCAGCCTAGAAATGCCAAATTCTGACTCAGTGCTCTAAAGTTGTGGTCGGTATAGTCAGAATTTCCCACAATTTTCATGGCATGTATAAAAAGAATTAAAATGTAAATGTATTTTGTAAAAATAAAAATGGTGAGGCACAGGAGAAGGTTGCCTGGAGAAGCTGTGAATGTCACATCCCTGAAAATGTTCAAAGTCATGCTGAGCAGTGCTTCAAGCAAGCTGATTTCATAGAAGGGGTTCCTGCCCACTTCAAGGGACACTGGTGGTAAACTTTAAAGGTCACTTCAAACACAAACCATTCTGTGGTGCCTTGATTCTGTGATTCTGTTGCCTGACTCTGGTTCCCTAATTAGCTCACACAGATGAACCATGATACCACTAGATAGTCAGTGCTCATAGCTCTTACTGAGGAGTTTAATCTTAGAGATAAATTGTGGAGGTTTCTCAGGAACCAAAAAAAAAAAAAAAAAAAACAAACCCAAAAAACAAACAAACAAAAAAAAACCCACAAAAAAAACCAAGTGGTATATGGCAAGTTAGAAGACAGATGTTAGTATAGAAAATGAAGTGTCAAACAGCTGTAACATGCAGAGAGAGGAAGAAATGAAGATGAGAACATGAGGCCAGACAGGGAAGTTGTAAAAAAATTCTCCACTGCTCATAAAATTTAGCAGCTCTTTGGTGAACAACAGGATTCATAAATAAGAATAGTACAAGTACTAAGCTGGTCAATGAAGGCTACATTGAACATTTGTGTATTACCCTGTGACTTCAGAGTAGTCATAGAGTAAACATTATCAAGAAAAAGAAAATATTTTCAGCAAGAATTGCTTTTATATTAAAAAAAAATGTCAGTTCACAATAGTTTTGTCAACCTTTCCCATTAATATAGGACTTGCTGAATACAGGGAGTGTTTCAACAATCATTTCCTAGGCACCTTTATGAAAATTATTCATGATTTTATTGAACAGTAAATTCTGACTACATATTCACCTGTAATATTCAGAACTTGAAACCCAGATTCTTTTGCATTTCACAATAAAACTCCAGAGGAGAATGAAAACAAATATGTGTCCAACAAAAGTCTGTTTCCCAGAAGAAAGTCTGTGTGGGAAGATTTTTTCACAGAATTTTCATTAAAGTAGTCCACCTCTGCAGAGAAGAAAAAAAAAATTAAAATTCCAAAGAAAAGTATAGTACAATCTGAACCAGCATTTTAATCAGATTGTCTATGGACTTTAGTGGAATTTATTAATAATTTTTTAGTAATGTGTAATTTTGACTGTCACAGTCTGCTTGTGAATATGTCAAGATAATACACCAGTGTTAAAGTTTACTGAGTTCTTACTTAACTCGTCTTAAAATAAAAAAAAAAAAAAATCACAATTTATTTATGATTTCACATATTGTTATTTTGGTTTGATTCACATAACCTAAGGTTGATAGAAATATTTTCCAGTGACTTATCATTCTGTAATGCAGATTCGAGATCAGCTTGCTTGGACTTAACAGAACAATTGTTGTGCAGCTCATAGAAGTAACACATTTAGAGATTACTCAGTAAGCAGTGAGGAACTATCCTTATTTTTCATAATGACATTTTTCCACATATGCATACCCAGTACTTTATGACCTCAAGAATAAAGCAGTCCTCAAAGCATTAAAAAATCCCACCACAAAAAAAAAAAAAAAAAAAAAAAATCAAACCACAAAACCCTCTTACAAGACCCTAGAAGATTCTGAGGGTCTGAAGGAAGATTCTGATTCCTTTTGGAAGGAGTGAATTTTCCATGCCTGAAGTGAGCAGCTCTGGTGATAGCATGTTGTACAGCACTCTTTTGTTGAACAGGAGGTCACTCTTGCCCACAGTACCATAAAAACTTTCTTTGTTAACTCAGTCCACCTCTTCCTTAGTTGATTTTGCATCCTCCTCCTCCTCCCCCTGTTTTGTTCCTAGTTAAAAGTCTTATTTGCCTGCCGAAAATGCTTTTTCCCTACTTTACCAGCGTCGCTATTGAGGCAGGACGGGAATGAAGAGACTCAGGCTCAGAAGGCTGCTGAGAGTAAAACTCTGATTTATTCAAAATACACTGTTCTTTTATACAGAGCTTCACAAAGATGAAATCTATTGGTTCTGAAGTGAAAACAACCTATAGCGTTGGTTCAGAGTGCTTGACGCACAGTGATAGAACTTAACTATAAACAATGTGAGAACAAGAGAGATAAAGAATTATTTACATTCTTTCCTATCTCTTTCCCAGGCTTTTTGCCTGGCTAGAAACTCTCAGTTTCTTTCTTTGACTGAATCTGAGTCCCACATAACAGGTGAATCCTAAGTCTCTTCCTAGCACTCTTCAGTCCTCAAAGGCATGATAGTAAAACCAAATCTCTTTTTTTTGACAAGAACACATGAACTTTGCAGGCAGATGTTGACACGCAGGATGAGTCTACTCCTCCTCAAGCCCTTTACCTGCAATATTAGACTAAAGTGGGAAATCACCCTTGTTCCTTGTCCCTAAAGCAAATTATCCTGATAGGATCCAGGTCTTCCCTGGTATACTGTTGCTGGTATCCATATGGAAGAATATCAGGGCATTACAGTCCAAAGACCAGAGGATTTTTGACAGCCTCCCCACTATGTCCTGTGCTCAAGCTTCTGGCAAGCAGCAAAATTTCTAGACAGCTGATTAAATCAGCAAATATGTACTACATCTCCTTGAACAGGGACTCTCCCACTACTGTCACTCACCACTTCCTTCTAGTGTTGCTGTGTGTGAAGCTCAGGCGGTTCTAATGCTCTGTTGGACACATACTCCAGCCCCTCTGGTGAAATCAGGGCACAGGACTTCATGTGTAGATTCAAATTTGCAACTGGTGCTTATTGTGTTACACTCTGGGAATATTGATAGGGTTTTGTTCATAAATAGTGATTCGTCTAACTTAAAAATATTTCACCTACTCAGACTTAGGAAACTAGGGATCCTATGTAGTTGCAAGTTGTGTCTTTCAACTGTTGATTCCGTAATTCATTTCTGGCTGGTTTAGACTCCCCATTCTGCCCTTGAGCATCTAATTAATAGATGTACATTTTTTTTCTCAACATGTAGGTAAGTAATATAGAAAGAAAAACTTAACATATGGTAAATAACTACTACATATATAGAATAGTAGAATAATCTGAGTTGGAAGGGACCCATCAGGATCAGCTCATATTCCTGATCCTGAGATTAACACCATGTGCCTGGCAACATTGTCCAAACACTTATTGAACTCTGTTAGGCTTGCTGCTGTGACCACTTTCCTGGGGATCAGGATCTTGTTCCAATGCCCAGACAACCTCTGGGCGAATAACCTTTTCCTGATATCAAACCTAAACAGGATATTTAGACTTCATGATGTTTAACCTTAGAACTTGCTGCTTGGATTTTGTGGCTCAATACATAGTATTAATTAGGCATATCATTACATTAATTTTCAATCATCAGCAATATAATTTCTAATCACCTGCATCATTGTAGTTAGTATAAATTTCAGAGTTTAAGTAGCAGCGCACTACAGGGGTGACCTGTGTGGGAAGAGACAGTGAACTCTCAAATGACAGTCACATCCCATTTCAGACAGCTCAAACTGTTGTTAGTAGCCCATCATGCATCAAAACTTCAGAGCATCAGACAAGCACACAGCACCCATACTCAGAAGTATTTCAGAAATAAATTTGAAACTGCTGGAGGCTGGAGACACACTGCACATTTTTGGAGGTCTTGCTGGAGGTATGTCAGAGAGGAGAAATCTGAAGCCAAACAGGTCAAGTCTTCTTCTTTTTCTTCATTTATTCTCCTATCAAAAATTCAAAATATATGATGCTTGCTCAAAAATAGATATCATGGTACATATCAGCATGCAAAAATTTCTGAATTCAGACCCAAGTGCCCTCTTAGCTTACCTGTTTCTCAAAAAACACATTTTTCTCACAGGTCATGAAGCAGAAAGGGTACTCAGAAAATTGTATCCTCCATGTGATTCTGTAATTCCTATTTGTTGCCTTATTTTCATTCATATGTTTCAAGCATTTAGCATGATATTAAAAATATTTGCAAAATCTACTTTACATACATTGTAGTGGTAAAATATTAAGACAAATTTACTTTCTCAGTATCTGAGAGTACAAAAAATGGAAGGGTTTTTATTCATTGATTAATGCACATCAGATTTAATAATTTATCCTTTTTCCTCCATTTTCACTTCTCAGCCTTTGGTTTAAAGAATTGTATTGCCAGGCTGCAGAAGTTTCACTGATAACAGGTACAACAGTTCAAAAAGTTTCACAAATGTATATAAAAAAAAAAAAGTCCTTCCATCTCTCTGTCCCTTTAATTTTTATTTTTTTTCCAACACTTTCTACACTTTAGTGATCCTTTATTCCTTAGACCCTTTTGCAAAGGCAGGTGAGAATTTTCTCCAAAACATATTTTCATAGGGAAATGTAAAGGGATTTAGAATTAAACATATTTTCAAAGGAAATTGTTTCAAAGGAAAAGTTATTCTATATTTGATTCAGCTACTTTAATCTATAAAGAAATACTGTTATCACAAACTAAGTCTGAGATTCTTTAGTGGGAGATTAAAGAAAGTTCCTTTGAAATTAGAATGGATACACACTTTTCATGCTGAACATTTGATAAATTTGTGGATGTTAATTACATACTTGTTAAAGAATACATTTGAAAAGTTTTTCTACTTCTTGAATTTATCTGTCTATATTTGTCTTTCTGCTTCCAATTTTAAAGAATGTTAGATTGGTGCTCAACCACCAGTTTCAGAATTACCTTTAACCTCTCACATTCTCTTTTCTATTCTATTTGTATCTATTTCTATTTGAATCCTTTTGAAAAAACTTTGTTATGAAAGCACACAAGACTGTCAAAAAAACTATAGTATCCTAGATGTCCCGTTTGAATTTTTTTTAAATTTTGTAATAGTATGTTACATTTGGGAAAAAAATATTTTTTTTTTTACCTGTCTATTAGCTTATCTTTTTCAGCTTTTCTATTTCCTGCTTATGTAGTTCCCCACAAAATTAGGACTAGGTGAAGAGAAAATAAATCATATATGAATTTGTCGTGTCAAAATGTTTTAGTAATTCAAGAACTGGTCTCACTACAGCAATTCGAATACCAAAGTGAAATGATTTCTTGATTGAATACAGTTCAAGACTATACAAATGCATTCATCTACCTACAGAATCTGAGCACAAGAAATTATTGACAAAAATTTTCTGAAGGGAACTCTGGATGTCCACAGTTTATAGACTTTTCTTAAATTTTTTACTTTTTACTCCAGAAAAAAAAAAAAAAGGACAAGACCTTGGCAACCCACCACACCTACTGTCCTCCTAATTGTGCTTTTCATAATTGCTTATTCATTGATTATTTCCTTCTGCTGTATTAGAAGATACATTGACCAGTATTTATGATGAAATTCTTTCATCTCTGCTCTCTTTTGGATGTCTCAGGTCTCTTTTCCATCAAACATTATCAAAGGGTCAGTGCTCCTCTATCTTTGACAAATTGAATTTTTTGTTAGTAGTGGATATGTCTCCAGACTATTGGAAATCTAGTTTTTTGTAAATCCACTTCCTGTCTTTGCTCTGTGATAATAAGTTGTAAGATCACATAGATCTTCAAAGGCATGGGAGTACAAGTACGTTTTAGAGTTACAAATTCAGTGGCTTTGGATCTATAGAGAGCTTTGAAATTCCAGCTTTCTGCTGTAGCAAGTACTGAACATATATTCCTGCTCTATTATATTGTATAAGTGCTTGCTACTACTGCTGCTATCACGAGCAGATGAACTGGAGGATGAAAGGAAGAGATGAAAACAGAAAGAAGCAGAGTTGTGGCAGCAGGTGCTGCTTCCCATTTTCCCATCAGTTTTCATTGGCAACAAGAGCCTCCTTCCAGATGTTATAGACACTGGAACTTGCTGCTTAGGCAGCTTCCCTCTATTTTTTGAGAAGAAAGAAATTAAGCTGTATGGAAAGGTCTGCTGAAATGTGGAATAAATCTCTAATGCCATTTATGACTGATTCCTGGGATAATATGCAATTCTAAGTCAAAAAATAGCGTGAGGAAAAAACATCTTCCTCATCTAAGGTAATTCAGAAATAAAAATCCACTGCAGATGTAAACCAGCTTCAAATCAAATAAGTCTGTGATAGAAATGGTGACAGACTTCAAATCTCATGTGGTCTCATTCTTGTTCTTTGACTACAGGCCTTTTCTTGATTTGTGACGTGTCTACGAGGACTCCAATATGAGTCTGAATATATAAACAAAAATCATAGAGTAGTGACCGAATATTTTATGAGTGAAAGAAAAAATAGTTACTCACAAAACAGGTTTTCTGTCTTTAGAATTATTATTAGTAGGATCATGTTTCTTAATTTTCTAAATTGTCAAAAATATTTAGATGCAATTAAACTTTAAAAAAAAAGTAAATTGAGAATGGGATGTCAGCTATTACCTTTTTGCAGTAAGAAATAACTAAGGATCATTTAGTTGTTAATTTAGTAAGTCAGAAAAAGCTAGTAAATATGGTCTAGGGAGCCAACAGAGTTTTCAAGGAACATATATTCTTGCAACAAACTCTGTTGCAGAGCATAGCAAGCTATACTGCCAAATGATATACAGCATGAAATGTCAGTTAATAGTCTAAAGTTCAACAAATATAAAGATAAAGCTATTTAAAAATGTGAAAGTGCTCTATCATATGTCTAAAACCCTGACATAATTTAGACTTTCTTTCTGTCTTATAAGGGTGTTAAGTTGTATCAGTAACTAAAAAAAAATATTTCCTAAAATCTGCGTTTTGATTCATCTGTGTTTAGCTGTGTGTAATTTAACACATATATACATATAGTAAATATGCATTAGCAAAAGGAAAAATAATTAATGTGTTAAATATTTACAAATATTAATTTGCATTATATTGATAAAACCCCAGAAATATAGAGGTATATGTTGAAAGATCATAATTTTTCCAGTTGAAATATTTTAAAGTAACTACAGCAATTGATTGAAAATAACACTTGGAAACATTATGAACTATCAAAATATTGTTTTGAAGCAGTAAAATTAACTTAACAAATTACTGTTATATAGTAAGCAGTCTCTACATTGAAAGAACCTTTGCATCCAGCACAGAACATCAAATGATGATACTGACAATAGCAGCAGAAAAGGCAAACTGAAGTGCTTTCATCTCAGACATGAACACCAGCTGCCATAATGCAGAAATAAGTGACTGCACAGTCTAAAAGCGGATGTGTCATTTAGAAAGATCTGCAAATGCCAATTTGACTGGAAAGAAAAGAGGAAATTTTTCCAATTTTCTCAGGCAATCAGGTACTGGTGTTACTCCTACATATGCGTACTGTAGTACATATACATAGTGTATAATTCAGAAATTCTCTTGAAATCTATTTTATCAGAAGCAGACTAACATTTATGATAATTTTAAACATCATTCCTGAAAATGGTTCCACTTTAAAGGATAGTGTAAATAAAGAAACTTCAGAATAATAAGAAAAATACCTGGTACACATTCTTGTAATCAACAAAATTAAAAGCAGAGAAAACTCCATTAGACACAGGGATTTTCTGAACTCTACTTTTACTGCCTATGTTTCATAGTAGCAATACTTTGAATGAATGAATCTGGGTACTGTGGTACAAGCGTGCTCATCTGGATAAGCATTTTTCAGCAGGTTGCCATTTAGTATGAAGAGCTCACCAGACATTTGCATGTAGGCATCTCAGTAGGAGATGATGCATAATACTGAGTCAGAATTAATCACTGACACCAGCAGAGTGGCAGTCCTGCCCAAGGTCTTTGCAAGTGGCAGGGAATGTAGCTTTCAAAACAGAACTGACAGGCTTGGCTGATTCACAAGACAAGGGAGACTGGACTCTCATCTCTGCTCAAAGCAGAAGGAAGAATGTCCCTTCTGTTATGAATGTGCCCTTCTGTAATATATAGGATGCTCTGGATCTGGAAGGAGAAGATGCCACATTAAGCAGCCAAGACCAAGAAAAAAACAGTGTTAAAATGTTGGTATGATCAACCACCCATGTTAGAATGAGTGCCATTAAAAATGAACAAAGGGTGTTAGTAGTTGGAGACTTCTCACTGAGAGGTCTTGAAGCACCTGTTTGCTGTCTGGACAGGCTCTCCAAATGAGTTTTCTGCCTACTGGGTCCTGCAACAGCAATGCCACAAAGGCTACCAAGCCTAGTAAAGTCACAGGGCTATCATCCACACCAACTCTTTTGCATACAGTCAAAGGATCTGCAATAAAATACTGAAAGGGACTTCATGGCCCTCAGAGAGATTTGAAGGGATTAGAAGCACAGGTAGCATTCTCTGTCCTTCCATTTGGAGACTGGGACCCAGGAGAAAGGAGATGAAGGGCTCAGATGAATGACTAGAGTGGCCAGCGCTACAGTCATTCTTTGGGGTAGTATGGTCTCAGATGCATCTTTGAGAGGGTGGAGATATTGACAGTGGATGGAGTGTGCCTGACTGAGGGGTGTAAGTGTTCTGGGAAGCAAGCTGACTGGACTTAAATCAGAACTTTTAATTAGTTTTGGCAGGGAAAGGGATGTACTTCTGAGTGTCAAAGAAACACTAACACTTTGGGACATTTGGGACAATTGTCACAAAGGAATTAGGGAAGGCTCCTCCCAAAAGGTGAAGAGGCTGATAGCCCAGCTGCAGTGTCCCTACACCAATGAACATGACATGGAAAACAAGAAAAAGGAGTTGGACATTGTGATGCAGTCACAAAACTATGACCTAGTTGCTGTCATGGAAACATGATGGGATGAATCACACAACTGAAACTGAAATAAGACTGAAATAAGAAGAATACTACCAATAAAATGGAAGAAAGAAAGACATTATTTGTTTAATATGGCAAGTTGAGAGAACAGCAGTTGACTCATACTGATGTTGAATTTTGACTTTTTATCTGAAATGAAACTCAGTTTTTCTTTATGTTAAATCTTGTAGATTAGTACATTTGCTATGTGTAGGAACAAGGTCAGAAGAGAATAAAACCCAAAAATGCTTCTGTATATATCTTTCCTCTCATTGCACAGGATTTACTTAATGCATGAGTAGTAATATCAGTCAGACTGTCACAAAGATTAAAGAATCAAACTGAAAAAGAGTAGACAAAAAATTGTTGTCTTGACATAGACTTGCCAGAAATTCAAAATATTCAGCGGTATCTCAGTGTGAGCTAAAGCTGTCTTGACTGTCTCTTTCCTGGATATTGCTCACTAACTCATGTTCAGAATTCCTTAGCCAAAGCCAAATAAAAGTAATGTCATAGTGTTCTGCAATTTAAGAGAGATGCTTCAAGTCCTGCACATCAATATTTAAACAATAGAGGAGCTACTGCAAAAAATTTGATTTATAATGCTGCATCTTGGCTGCAAGGAAGGATAGAAAATTACTAGTAAGTTTAGAAGTCAAGCAAAATAAGAAAAAAGGTAATATTCAATAAAAAATTTGTTAATAGTATTGAGTTCAGCAGTTCTACCCTAAAGCTGAATTCAATGCAATATTTTACTAAGGAAATATCAGGCTAAATTTCTTGAGAATGACTGAGTGATTTAGAACTACTGCTACATAAGATTTTTGCCAGAATATCTTACAGACCCATGTAATAATGGCTGATTCTTAATGTAGAAATATTTTGTGGCAACTTAATTTTAAAATGACAAAATAATTGTTCAATTCATAGAGAGAAATAAAAAGTGATGCAGCAGGCAGATTCAGTGCAGGCACAGAAAGGCCAGAGATTCACAAGGGCAGAAAGTTCAAATATAAGTGTGTGTGATGGCTATAAATGTTGTATCAGGGTCAGGGCATGATAGTCCACCTAAGATGTTATTATCCTGTTAGTATCCTAAGTGTCAGAAGTAGCAGTTTATGTGGCTGTGCATTCTTGTTCCTCTTGTTAATTGTGTTAGCCATCTGTGAATTGCTTTGACATAAGAGCGATTCAAGAATGACCAAAGTTTGTTTTTTTCATCAGTCTGAATGGGTTTTGGTGTACCAAGTTGTCTTTTGCAATACTTCACATGATGTAGAAAAATTCTTCTTTCTCCTTTTCATTTTTCACCTGAAATTTTATATCCTGGTTTTCAGCACTGATAGAGCTCATTTCTTCTCAGTAGCTCTTCCAGTGCTGTGTTTTGGATTGTGATGAGAATGGTGTTGCTAACATATTGATGTTCTGTTTCTTTATAAGTTTTGTTTATCCTAAGCCAAAGATTTTTTTTTTTTCCTTCTTTTCTCATGCTCTGCCAGTAAGGAGCTATGCAAAGGGAACTGGAGGGAGCATAGCTGGGACAGGTGATCTGAACTAACCAAAGGGATATTCCATACCATAGAATGCCCTGTTAGAAGCTACCCAGAAGGCTGATCTGCTTTTGGGAAGGGGAATCTGACATTGGTCATCAGGTGTTGAGCAACTGCCTTGTGCATCCCTTGTTTGTTTCCTTTTTTATTATCATTTTTATTACCATTTACCTCTATTACTCTATTTTACTTTATTTTCACTTATTAGACTGTTCTTATCTCAACATGCAAGTTTTACTTTGATTCTACTCCCCATTCCACTGGGATTTATTGGGGAAAAAGGGGGTTAGGCAAAGAACTGTGTGACATTTCTTTTCCAGCTGAGCTTAAAACCACAACATCTTGTTACACTTAAAAAAATTTTTGCTTGACCCCATGGCTCATACTTCATAATGATTAAGCAAATCAGCAGTAAGTTATGGGTGTCACCTTATCCAGTTTATGATTTGGGTGAACTTTATCCTATTAGGATAAAAGATATCACAGCAGACAAGCAAGAGGCGTAAATTCAATGATGTATAATATACTGGGATATGATGAATAAAGAAGATCAAGGTCTTGGCAGTTAAAATTTCAGGAGTATGCTTATAACTCCTAGAGCAGTTACTTCCTTTACAAACTATATGGATGTGAATTGTGTGACAGAATATGTAGTATCATATGTTATTCTCTGAGTTGTCTTTAGGAATGATATTTCAGGCCAGGCTAATCCCTGCTCCAAAAACATCCCAATATATTTCCCATGAATGTAGGACAAATTTCCCACATAGATAAGAAGTTTCCACTGCAATATGTGATCTTTTTGTTTCTGGAAATTCAATTCAGCTGACCAGATATAGGTACACACATGGAATTTTTTGAACTATTTTCTAGACTTTTTTTAAAAACTGTGGAAAAGGTACAGGTTATGTTTAGCCCATGAATTTTCTCATCTCAAGGTAAACTGAAAGAATAGGTAAAAAATTCCTGATTTTGCCACTGACTATTAAAGAGGACTAATTTAATCTTTAAATGCCTAGAATTAAGTAAGATTAATCCTATTTAGTTGCTTGCAGATGACTGAGTCATGTTTTCATGTTTTCACAATGCCCTTGAAAAAGTCTGCCTGTTATTTCTTCTATCCAGTACTCTCAGTAGTTATATCACAGCTAACAACTAGAGGACTAGCTCTTGTATATTGGTTATGTGACAGGCACATGTTCCTTGATAAAGATCTCTTTCTTGCAAAATCTAGGAATCAGTTTGAAAGTCTCCTTCAAACAAGAGAAATGCTCTAAGCACTGGAATGTGTCTCGGAGAATTTTACTTCGGGTTATAAAAGTAATAATTTGTTCATTTAACTAACCCAGGAGAAAAAAAATCTGTCAGGCAAGATAACATTTTAAAAAAGCAAAAGAGCATTATGGGTTATCCAGTGATTAGGGAATTCCTCAAAGGATTTTAAGAAGACATCTCAAATTTCATTTCAGCAATTTGTGGTTTTTCCCAGAGATATGTCACAGAGCAGTTCCAGAGGAAAGAATTGTACCTCAGAATCCAATACTCAGCATGGCAGAACAGGTGGCATAGTTAATATGTTGAAATACTTTTTTAAAGTAACACAGAGAAAATCTGAGCAGTGGCTTTCTACTTTGAAAACAAATTGAGTATTCCATCTTTAGTGTCATTGGCTGTCCTGACCTTATGTTAAAATTTTTTTCTTTGCAAGAAACATCCAATTTTAGAAGTTCATGTACATTTTTCTGCAAGACCCAATTTCCAGAATAAAATTTATTTACTGGAAAATTCACAATTACTTCTAGGAATAGGAAAAAAATTTATTTAACAGGTATGTTACACATGTGTGTGATACATTATATGTCTAATATATGGAACAAGGAATGTGAATACTTATTTCATTGTTTGTGAACTTCACCTTTCTCAATTATAAATTTATTATCTTCAATCATTAAATGAGCCCTTTAAAACAAATTTGTTAAAACATAAATGGTTAACATGCAGACTAGAGCTGGTGGTCATATTTTCTAAGTTTTATTTTAATTCAGTGCTCCTATATTCATCTATATCACCTGGTTTTTGAAAAAAAAAAAAAAAACAAAACCAAAAAACAACCAAAACTCACAACTAAAATGAAACAAAGCTAACTGCAACATTAGCACTATTTAAAATGCCTTATTGCATTCAGCACTGTTCTGAATAGTAAATTATACCTAACTGTTCCATCACAGCCAGCTTAGACAAATGATCTGGCAGCACATGATGGTGTTAAGTGCAACCAGGCACTAAGCAACACTGACATCAGATGCTGGCATCTTTTGCTTTGAAACGGGATTTGATCCAGAGAGAACTAGATGTACTTGCAAATTTAGTGCAGTAAAACAAAAAGTTATGAGTCTTAGCTTACACCTGGAAACTGGATGTCCTCCAAGAAAAACTCAAAACTAAATACCTCATACATTTTACAGAAGGGTTTTGAAGCCACTGAAAAAGGATTTTTCTTGCCTATTTTGACTTCTAGTTAGTAGAAAATGTTTAATGTTCTAGGGTGGACTTTCCTTCCATTTAGTTGGTTGGCTGGGTTGCTGGGTTTCTTTTGGTTTTTTCAACTGTTAACAATCCATAAGCAAGATAACCTGTTTGTCCACTAAGCCACACATCAGGAGAATGATAGAAATCAGTACCACATTCATAAAGATAATCTTCCATGTAGAAGAATAAGGAAAAAGAGACAACATAGACTTGAAGAATATCAAACAAGAATTGTAGTTATGTCAAGGAAATACTAAAAATTTAACCAAAATAATGTTAAAATTCTAATGACTTATCAATCTGTCATATTCTTATTTTCCTTGTTTAAATTCCACTCCCAGTTTTATTTCTTGGCTGCATTTGACAATGCACTAAGTGTTCACATTTCTCCTTATACAATCCTTCCTCTTCTTTGTATGATTGATTAAAAATCCACTTCTGTCTGAAAAAAATGTACATTCATTATTATTTTAATTACAATTGCATGTCATAATTAAAAACTTAGTTTGCAGTATGAAAGAAATATAAGCATTGTTCAAAGTTTAAGAGCCTTGTTCTGCCATACCTAGGTTATTTTCCCCAGAATTCCTTATTAATAAAAAAGAGATAGTAAACAAAAGTAACTTTCAATAGGTTTTTAAGATCTATTAAAAGATCTGTAGAAGCAGAATAGTGTGAAGTGCCATAGTGTGAAGCTTCAACCTCACAACTTCATGGATACCAAGACTGTAAATTAAATATTGCACTGAGCTCCAAAATCTCATCAAATTAACATGATAGTATAAAGTTATATTGCACATCTTTAAACTCAGTGCTGACTTATTTGTATTTTAATTCCTTGGCTTTATTATGCAGCAATAGAGTAATACAGTGAAGTTTCTAGGAAAAAATATTTTTTTCTGTTTTGCTTAATTTACACAAACAAATATCATATTTTCCTTTTAGCATTGTCAGCTGGAAAAGAGGATAAACTATCACCAGTTTGCCTCAGTTAATTTTCTGTACTTTTTTTTCTTGAAATATTCCTCACAGACAGTACAACAGTGCTTCATATATTTGTAGCTATCTATAGCTATCAGAAATATGTGGGTATATCCACAATTTATGACTTCAGTTACTGTAAAGGAAGCATAGGCCACTTTTAGTCAAGTCATATCTGTTTCTCAAATGGAAGAAAACTGGCACACAGACAGCATTAGAAAATATTGTGTCCTGTCAAGATGCAGCCTTGTAGTTTTGAGAGAACAGTTCTGGTACAGATGCTTTTCCTCTGTTGCAGGCTGTAAAACTAGGAAGGCCATTTTGGTGACTGCTACACTAAGATATACTGGCTCTTTACACTGACTTGCAAAGGGAAGAGAGAAGACATTAAGGCCCTATTTAAAGCCATTTCAAGTTATCTTATGGCTCTTAACAAATAGTGGGGTTGTTTTATGTCACAGATACATTAGATCTGTAATATAACAATTATTTTAGCTTTACTATAATCAAATACATTAATAAATAAAATAACATTTGATGCATGTGGCATCTAACATAACTAACATTTGAAGTGAATAATTTTACCCTCTTTTGTTTTGGGGTAGCATTTGATAGAGGAAGAGAAACACACTAGTTATCCAGTTATTACTGAAGGAATTTATATTTTTCTGTGATTAAGCTTCATTTAATTCAGCGAGTGAGCTGAATAGCTCAGTGAATTCTATGCAGATGGAGGCTGAATCTGTCCATTGCCCTTGACACCAAACAAATCATGGATCTTAGACTGTGCTTTATTTTGAAATATATTGCATGACTCCTGTTCTTTGCTATGATATTCCTTTAACTACAAAGATTATAAGCAGCTCAAAAATTATAAATCAGATATTAGCTACTATCGTAAAATTGCATAGCAGACTCAACAAATAAAGAATCTACTTATTGATTACCTAAAGCTATTTATTTATTTAAGCTGTTGTGGACCTCTAAAATTTGGATTCTTTAAAGTGGAACTAAAATTTTAAATTTAGACATACAGAATTCAGAGCCCCATGATACCTTGGGCTTAATTACAAGTGTATAATTTCTTGGAAAGAATCACTGAGAATTAATTAACAGATACTATTTAAATACTTTTAATATATTTCCATGACTATTCAATTCACTCTGCTTATCATCTTACATTGTGTTCTGGATGTTTTATATTTCTTCTTAGGTAATCAAAATGTTGTTGGTCACACTTGACACAGATACAGGGAATCACGTAAATAGCTAAATTTTATACATAAATTCTGTATACAATAATTTTTATACAATAATTGTGTACATAAGTGGTCAGGCTAGCTCTACCATTTTTCTCATAGAGTGAACAAGGGGTCTGAAGAATTAAATCATGCATTGTCGCTTTATTGTTAAATGATGCACTGTCACTTCATTTTTAGAATTAGGATGTAAACCTGACAGGTATGGCAAATCTACAACTCTGTATCTGAAAAAGATCCTGGGTTCAGCTCAACAGACTTCAGATATTAAACCAAAGCACCTGAAATTGTCTTCCAGGAAGGCACTCATGACCTAAAAAAGATGGTCATGAAAGTACACTCCAGTATTATTTTATGAGAATAATTCATAGAGACAGTCAACCTGTGCCAGTGTTTGGCCAGTCTTACTGTAGCAAAATAGAACTTTTTGTATGCTGGAGTGGAATTTCCTATATTTAAGTATGTGGCCTTTGCCTCTTATCTTGTCACTAGGAACTGACCAGTGACAAGAGTCTTTCTCCAACATCTTCATTCCATTTCATGAGGTATTTATAAACAAGGCTGAGACTTTCTCCTATTTACTTGAAGGGAAGCAGCAACTTATAACTGATTAGAAGAAACATTTTACTCTGCAATCAGGGGACATGATTGTGGCAATAAGTGTGCAATTTCCCATGTGAGAAAAGCACAAAGAAAAGCAGGTTGGGACAGAAGTTCTTATAACCCTTAAAAGTGTCTTATCACACCATTCTTTAAAGATAGGATTTTGAATTTTCATGCTGAAAACTGTCTTTGTACTTTTAGGATGGTAGTGGAGAATAGGTTTTATCTCACTTTCAAACTCAGGTCTCAAAAGTTTCAGGGGGAAAAAACCCACAAACCTAAACCAAAACAACACAAAAAGAAACAATCTAAACCCCACTACAGGTCAAAGATCTAAATCAATATATATATGGTGTATATATGATATTAATTATATATATGTAGTACTAATTAAGAACAAGTAAAAGTAAACCCACGTTTTGTGAACATTATTAACTCACATTTATTCATTTCTCTTCCTTCTTATCTGAATCGCACACTTGCAAAGCCTAAGCTGGACCTTTCTATGAAAGTTTCATCAGAAAGTTTCATCAAAATATGGCAAAGCCATATTTTAAATCCATGCTTTATTTTAATATAAGTATGAAGTAAAACATTAATATCACAAAACTCCCCCCAAACGCAGCAAAATACTCAAACAACAACAAAAACAGACAGGACAGAACCATAACGAAAAAGAGCCTGTAAGAAGGATTGATGCTCTGTCATAACATGGGATTCCCACAAGTACAAAAATGAATTTTGCTATTCTCTGTTTATAGTGATTTTTCTGCATTTCATCTTTGGTTGCTTTCATAAAGTCTAGAAAATAAATTTGTGAGCTTTTTTTTTTCTTTCTACCTTTTTATAGGTATTGTAATTAAATTCCTAGTTGTTCATTCTGTCCTGGGTCACTCACTGAAAGATATTCATCCCATGATATATAATTATAGATATAGATTTTTTTTTGTCTCTGATTTAAACTGCTGAATTCCCTCAGACTGTTGCAGACTGTCACACGTAAAATGTGTTTTGGCTTATTTTTTTCCAAGAAGTAATCAAATGTTTATTGTGAATGTTTTTAAGCTGAGGGCTTTTGATCTCCTAAAGGTCTTTGATGATTATGAAAGAATTTGTCACCATGGAGTTTGCGGTAACTCTCCAACTGCGTATCTGCAATTTCAGATAAAGTTATTAGACTGTCTTTTTTACACTCCTGTTCTTATTCCATGCTGCTATGGTTTCAATTTTATTTAATTTGTTTTGGTCAGTGTCCTAATAATAGCTGCTGGTAGTTTTAAATATCAAAACCTGAGGTAACACACAACTCAAATGACTAATTACAAAAGAACTTGCTTGTAACTGGAATAAATTCAGTTTAGAGAGAGCCCAATTCACAGAATAACTTATGCTTGTGTTTGTACCAATGCTTATTCGAAAGGGCACTTCACTGCCAACAGCACAAACTACATGAACTGTCTGCTTGCACTGTGGTGCTGTTGGTTCCATTTTATAGCCATTGCAAGATGCCTTGATAAAGAAGTCATGCTGTCCTGGCTTTACAAGTGTAACATTTGAATTGCTAAGCTGACCACCAACAGCTGTACTTTCTGCATGGATGGTTAGCACAGGAGGATATAAAACTGCTGGCAAATCCAATCCACTCTTGGAAAGCCCAAGGTATCATGGGGCATGTTTAATGTGAACTTTGCTACTTTTTTGTCTACATTAACATAATCCACCTAAACCCATTGTTACTAGTTTAAATGACTAAAATTAATTATGCTGTCTCAAAAGGTTTCTGCTCCTACCATCTGTAACTTGAGTGTCCTATTAATTTAACTTTTGTTAGTAAGCAGTACCTTGATATTTCTATCACTAGCCAATAGCCGTAAACTGGATTGCCCACTGTGTCAATGTTATATGGCATTCATTAATCACATGCTTATACAACACTTACAAAATTATTGATATGTTAGAAAGTATAACAGGTTAACACTATGACAAGGAAATCCTAGAGCTTTGTTTCGTGGACTGTTAATTTTGATTTGGTTTTCGTTTTTTGGGTTTTGAGGGTTTTTTTTGGTGGGGGAGGGTTTGGATGGACAGGAGTTTGGTTTTGGCTTTTTTTGTCCCCTGTCTACCATTTACCTTTTTCTCATTTCTTTCCTTACCTTTGGCTAAATAGATATTAAAATCATATTTAGCATCTAGCATAATGATTAATTTTTTAAGGAAAGCATGCATTCTCTAAATCAAAGGTTAAAGTCTTGTGAGAGTCCTCCTGAGACACCAAGTTCTCTCCTGTAATTACACAATCATAATATTTTTGTGTAATTTCTGACATTTGAAGGATGACTTAAAAGAAATTCTCAGTTACCTGCAGCCACCTTTCCTGCTCAGAAGCCTGGGTCAAATTTTATTCTGACTTCATTTCTGGTCAGAAGTTTATCTAAAAATTCACTGGTTTTATTCATTTATGCCATGTAAATGCCATATATTTTACAACTAGATATGACTCTTGCAAACATATTTTTTTGCCTGTAAATAATCCTAAAACTTAACAGGGAAGACAAAGAATGTCATGTTTTGGTGGGTTTTTTCACTCTTTCCCCCCTTCTTTTTCAGTTATCCTTGCCTTGGGACAGCAGAGCTTCATCTGTTCACCAGTTACAGGTTCTACTTATATGTCCAAATAATATATATATATATATATATCTATATAGCATGTATGTATATATATATATATATATATATATATATATATGCTTACTTATTTTTGCTTTTTTTCAATATTTATAAATCTGAATACTACACTTTTGTAAAATCCTAAATTTCAATAAATATTAAAACCTGGCCAATATTTAAAAGATGGGAAAGGTTTTGTCAGTAGATACTGAGGTGGTATAGGTCAAAAAATTCCAAGATTTTTAAAGTATGAAGGGTTGTATAACAAGCAATAGCAATCACAAAGCATTGTGTGGATTTCTGGAAGCTCAAATAAATGAAATTTTCTCATTTCTTATTATCATTATGATATCTGTGTATCTGAGTGAACTAGCTAAAAAAACCCCGTAATATTTAAATTCTGTGTTTGAATTCTTCCAATTCTTAATTTCAGCTAGTGCATGCCAGATCTAGATGTATGCACCATCTATATAAATCATTTCCTATGAACAATTTCTCATAAAAAATAAAAGGAACTGCCCTTAATGAACATAGTTTTGCTAATAATTAGGTAATGATTCAACAAGTTTTGGATGAGTTTTTAAAAATGTAGGAAGGAATTAGATATCTTGGTAATTTGAGGTATATTGTATGTACCATTGTACCTATTATTCATCATTGTCATACAGATGATATTCCCAAACACGAGTCACTGTAATTAAATGCAGCAACAACAAAAATATGCACATAATATCTTATTTATATATTCAGATGGCTTATTTGTACAGTTTGTCAAAATCACTTTGACTACTTTTTAACTTAAGTGGACATGCAGTTATGCAATATTTTTTATATGGCCATAGAATGTTATTTTAAAGCCATGTTATTATCCCTGTCTTTATCCTTCAGCAAAAGAATCAGATATAAAAGAACAGAATACAATAAAGTGCTTAATGACAGACTTGAGTTACATAGGAGGTGAAATAAATTAAGGGTGCTGCAGTATACATCTATTAGGACTATGAGAAAAATCAGAGAAATTTCTAATTCGGTGACCTTATATTCTCTCATCGAGAATGATCACAGTGAGAATATAATTGTTGACCATTTTATCATTGGAAGTGATAAAGTTTTTTGGCTGTTGGAATACAATTCAATGGAAAATTATTGGATAACTGAAAGCAAGTATTCTGCTTTATGACAAGATATTAACAGGCCAAGAGTGCATATTTTCCTGGTATGAACCCACAGTCTTTCTCATGGAAAATTGAACATGGTGATCTACCACTGATGAGCAAATACTTTTCTGACAATATTCTTACACTGTATTTTCTCTTTCCCTCTCCCTCTCTCTCCTTCTCTCTTTATTCTGAGTGTAAGTTTCCCATCTTTAGGTCATCACAGAACATCTCCGCATCCTCAGTGAGTGCTTTCAAATCCATACAGAGAAGATGCGCACCATATTAATAACACATCATCTGGATAAATCACTGTCCCACACCAAGTTGCTTCAAAGGATCCTATTCTGTAAAGTTCCTCTCTGAAATCTCTTCATGTAACTTAGACCATGTTCAAGTATGTCTATTGAGGCATAAATCAAGTTTTGGGTCCATTATTCTTCACAGTGGGGATGTAAGGTTTTTTCCTCCTCAAAGCCTCTGGGAAGGAAATGAATAACATTTTCATGTGCTAAATTTACAAAAAAGTAAGAAATTACTGTTGTGCACCTTTAGTAGTTCACAGTATAGTATAGAAGCAGTCTTGTTATGTTAGTCTCTCTCTCTCGATAGGGGGACTCACCTCAGAGTTTAAATTTTATAAGCAGTGTAATTACCTATTACATTTTCTTCAGGCTGTGACTAGAAAATCCATTGAGGTCTAAAATACTGTTTCCACAATAGCAGAAACATAGCAATCATGTAGGAAAAAGTCTGACAGAATTTAGAAAACATTGTTCAAGACGAAATAGTGATTTATTAGACAGTTATCTAACTATAAATCTATACTGAATGCATAGTATAGTTTCTGATTTATTTGCTTTCTAAGTCTGTGATGGAAATAAATGTTTGAATGACAGTTAAGTTTCTAATGTCAGTATGAAGCAAAGATCCTCAAGAATATTTTAATAAGTTTATCATCCAAACATGCCCTCCTGTTATATTTTGAAAATCCATAACAATTAACACTTTTGTAAATAAAAGTTTAAAAAATAAGAAGGGTGAGAAAATGATCAAGTATGGACTAAGTTACCATAAAGAAATTTAACTAGCTGCCGTATTTAATAGGGATTTAAAATTATATTCAGTCTACTGAGTTTGAGGGTGGATGTTAAAATTAAATAATTATAAAATTATAATTTTTTTAACAAATAGAATCCTTTGGTATTTTTTCTTCCTAACTATAAATTTATAAATGTCCTTCTAACTAACTGCTGTGGAAGAATGAGGGAACTTAAGCCATATTGATCCACATATCACTGCTAATTATATTAAATTCAAAGGAAGACAGAAGGACAGATCATCTTTCTGAAGAGTATGTAGATAGACCAGAGAAGATGTATCTTCTGAATTTTTCTTAAGGCATGAAAAAGCTTGGATTTGAACCTTTTTAACTTTAGCACTTATCATATTCTTGCGATCAGAATGTACAAAAAAAGGATGATGATAAGATCCTTAGTAATACATTCATTAATCCAGAGGTTATCCCTTCCTCTTACAATCCCCTCAAGCACTGCTTCTGTCTGAATATTAAACATTATATCTTGGAGCCTGACCTAAGTCACACATTGAAATTCAGTATATCCTGAATAATTCATAGTATTGATGTGCATTGGTGTTTAAAATAAAATAGATAATGCTTAGGGTCATGAACCTCCTCTTCATAAATACATTGGGATTGCATAAATGTTAGTTGAGAACTCTGATACCCAGACAGAAGAGCAGTCAATTTTAATTCAGGGATGCTCAGACTTTTATACTGAGTCAAAACTCCATTGACACATTGCCTTGGGATTTTGGATGAGTTTGAATGTTTATCTTGTAAGCTTGCACAGTGAGCTCAGTGGCATTTATTCATTATTCTGATCATTTGAAATTAAAAAAATAATGAGGAACCCTTTGAAGTAATAGGGAAATTTCTATTTTTTTCTGCACATGAAATATCATAGGAATGAAAATATATATTAAAATAAAATCCCCAGAATTTTGCCAATACATGAAATGCAATGGCAGGTGCACCACTAGCATCATATTGAAGTTTGCCAGCTAGAGTTCTCGTGGTTGTGTAGTACACGTCTTTTTGGCAGTCAGTGAAATTATGTCTTTACCAGGCAAATCCATCACTCTCAGTAAAGCCACATGAAATAAAAGTAGGATGGAGTATATATGTAAAATAATATTTTTTAAAGATGGTTTTTTCTTAGGCCACATGTAATGAAAGAACACAGGTTCCTTTAAGGTTATATGGTTAAGGACCACATCAAAATGGGATGCTAAGACAAAGGAAGAGGCAAAAACCTCCTAACAGAGACAATACTAAGAAAAAAAAAAAAAAAGCCAATTAGGTCAGTTTATAAGAATGTGGGGAGTGTGAGCACAATGTCAGTAAGACCTGTCTGATGGAGAACCATGTGAAACTGGCATGACGTGGAAAAGTAGGAGGTAATAAACAAAGATATGGAGACCCAGATCAGACAATGGAGCTCATGAAACCCTGTCAGATACACAAATTGATGGGCTATCAACAAAATGCAGGAATCATTTCAGAGAGGAACATCAGGGGTTTGCAATCCATTAGGGTCTCAACTTGGGGTTACAGGATGTTTGTTGGATTGAAGTGTGCAAAGAAATGAAGAAATGTGCAGCAGAAAGGAGGAGGTGTAAGGACCAAAGGCTGGGGATAGAGAGACTTTGTGTGCTAAATGGGGCCAGTCAGTATGCTGCCCTGCTCACTGTGAGCCTGGATTCTTGTTATCTTCCTGCATAATGGCACTGTAGCCAGTGTGTGTGCCTGTGCATGTGAGTTGCAAGCACTGTGTCAACTGCTGGTGAGATGTGAGTGTGGGAGTGAAACTTGTTGCCAGCTACTGGAGTTAGACTTGGGTTGCAGGCACCCCAGCCTGTGAGGTCTCAGAGTCAGCTACTGGAGAAAATTGAGACCTTTTTCTTACGGCCATTGGAGCAGAAGCAGAGAGAGAGACAGAGACAGAGTTCCAAAATCAGCTACTGGTGGAATTGGGGCGAATGAGGCAGATTCTGGGAATCAGCACCACAGGCTGGAGGAAGACTGTGGGTTCTGTGTGCCTGGTTCCAGGTGAGGTGTGTCTGAATCTTCCCAGACCCCAATTCATGGGGTTTGCCTCTGACTTCCCTGTCAAACTTCAAACTGGAGAAGGCATCAAATTGAGGGGACATCAGGGTAGGTAAGAAGGGCTGGCATTCAGGCAGAGCTGCTGGAGCAAGTAAAAGACCTGTGCCAGTACTGCCAGTACTGAGAAAATTAGTGAGTGAAGGTATGGTTGTAAAGCTGGAGGGTGCTGTGTGCGCTGCACTAGTGACCTCCTGCCTCTGCCAACACAAGAGGGCACAGGACACGGCTGTCTGAGCTTGCGTTTGTATGTGGCTGCTGCTGAAGGCAGCACCTTGTCTTTGGCTGTCTCTGTGACCTGCAGTGTCAGTGTTGTCTGTGTAGGTTTTTCCCTTTGGTTTTTTTTTTTTTTTTTTTTTCACAGTATGTCTTTATTTCTGTATATATAACCCAAAACCTGAGATTAAATCATGTACTACAAATGATGTTCTAAGACAATGATTTTTGCTAATTTATTCTATGTACTATATATTGTTTCATGTCAGCTGAGGCAGTAAAACAATATTCATGTTGCAAATTTTATCATCTTCTCTTCTCTGAAATGAATTATGGAGTAGTAAGAAAATAACTAACCCATACTTGGTCCAATATCTGAAATGTAGGTAAGCAAAAAATGATTAGATACATACACTAAGGTAGCTTATATTTCAGCTTCACAAATGAGACATCATGCTGCTTTCCTGCATAAGCCAATCTGCCTACACTTTAAAATGCACAGAGCTACTAATACAGATGATTTTCAGCATAAACTAGAAACGCATTTTCATTTTTTAATGTTTTACTCTGACAGGTACTAGAAGAAAATACTGATGATGTAAAAGACTCTTGCCTGGGTTTTTGGTGGGTTTTTTTTGTTTTGATTGTTTGTTTGTTTGTTTTTGTTTTTGTTCCTGGGTTATGGTGTCCTTTTTTTTTATTGTAGGTTATCTTCACCTACTCCTTTAAACAAGACTGAGGACTGCAGGGCTGTCAAAAATTAATGGATACTGACATAACCATTTTGTACCAACTTGTCATGATAATGTACATTATTTAATTATTATTTAATGATTAACAGCTCTCATATGACAAAATACTCTCTAATTTTATCAGGAAACAAGGAACCTTATCTGTTTAGACTAATAGCATGCCAATTCTGATATTTTTTCCTGACAGCTATTGTGATGTAGCACATGTGGATCATGTCTTCAAGTATAAGAAGTTCTTGTTCTTTTACCTTTCTTTTTTGTTTGTTTGAGAAGGTGGGGAAGTTTTTATAGATGAGTCTAAAGCAGTGTTCAGGAAGGAAAAATTCAATGGATGGTTGATCACTCCTTTTTACCCCATAAATGACAATCTCTTTTAATTAATTTTTATAAGAAGGTAAGATGGAAAATTTGTGCAAACAACGGAAATCAATGAAATCAATTCAATTACATTGATTACATTCAATCAAACATGCACAAAGCATAAAACAACCTGAAACATTAAAGGTAAGGATACAAGGACCTTTTGTAGCTACACAACACAATTATTCCACATTTTGTAATGGATATTTTCTTTCTTTCTCCCTCCTATGAATTCAGTAGCATCTGCTCTCAGAAAATAGTGAAAATGAAAACAGATTTTATTTTAATTAGATATGACTATTCCTCAGTTTTCTAATGGAATTATGATTGTTCAGTCAGCCTTCTTCAAAGTTAAATAGTTATAAAACTAGAAAAGAACCAGAAATCTCCAGATTGCATGATCTGTTTAAACAAAGAAACAAAGCACTTGATGTCTGAGTTAAACACTAGAACAAAAATGGTGTTCTTCACTATTCAGATAATATGAAATGGAGAGTGATTTCTTACATTTTTTATGCTACAATTTTCGCTGCAGAACATAATATTTAAAGAACAGTTCTTCTTTGATAATAGTGTAGTCTAAAGGAAAAAACAAACAAACAAACAAATAAGCCCCCCTAACTGTAATTAACAAGTAAAGAATAAAAAAATCAAAAAGTGACTATTTGCATGTAGAACAAGTAAAGAAATCATACTGGGAAATCAGACATAGAAATCTGAAAATGGTTCAAGTTTCTCACAATTTTAATTTCTGTACTTTTTCAAAATATCATTAAAATATGACATGAATATACACAACATATTCATGTATACATGTATATGCGTGTGTGTGTGTGTGTATGTGTGTGTGTGTATGCATCCAGTCAGCTTTGTATAAGATAGAATTACCTAATTCACATTTTAAAGATTAATTAATTTTCACTAATACTGAAACTTTACCTTCAGTTTCCTGTTTATTCTTTCTGGCCCTATTTTTCTCCTGCCCTCATATTTGTGCTCACTGCCTTTCTGTTGAGATGCTCCCCAGATGCTGATATTCATCTTGTTCTCTGTATCATTTCAGAGGAAAGCATTTGCAATTTTTTTCCCGCAAAATTCATTAAATCTTACAAGGCTTGGATATCCAAACAACAACTAGCAACTGGAATTTTTTTTCCGTTAGACACCAAAAGTAAGGACTGACATAAACAGTGCATTATGTTTATTTACTATGTCTCAGAATACACTTGTTCATAAAATCTTAAACATCATAGCAGATTTTCTCTGTGTGTTTTACAAAATCTCCCAGATGGCTTCAACTGAAAGCTCACAGATCAATGTAATTAATATTTTAATGTTCAATATTTTTAATTTATTATTTTGTTAATTTGACAGCATTTAATTTGAATTAAACCTCTACTTTAATTTTTAAACGTATCAGGGAACAAACTCCCTCACCTTTTGCAGCTTCCTCTCTTCTTCCATTCCTCCAAAATTAATAAGTAAAACTCCTTAATATATTTATATATAAGGGAAAATAAAAAATTATTGTTTTTAAAAAATGCTTAATTATAAACTATCAGTGTCTGAGCAAACACAGGAGTAATTAAAAATTTTAACCATCAAAACAGCAACAATAATTGAACCAAAAAAACCCCTTATGCTCCCCTCCCCACAAAAAAAAACAAAACAAAACAAAAAAAACTTCAGGAAAGCCAGGAGTGAACTAATGTAGTTTTTTGTAACTGGATGTGTTGTCATTACAGATGGGAAGTTGTGGGCTGCTATGCACTGAGCGCTACTCTTTGCACTAACAACCCTCTTGTAGAATATTTGGCAGGTTGTTCAATTGTGAAGATACAAAATACAGCAATATTAAAAAGAACATAGTTTAAAATTTTGAAGATTTTTGAGGCAGAAATAGACTTTGACATTCACCAGGGCTAAAGAAAGAAAAATAAAAGGGGGAAAAAAAGGAGAGAATTTATTCTCCTCTCTGTGGGCATTTCAATTATGCAAGGTGAAACCAACTGCTATTTTGTACCAGATCTGAATAAGAAATGCTAATATAGAATAATTTCATATTCCTTCAATAGCTCTCTACAATCTCAGTCAAAAAATTATATGAATTACTGACCTTCACTGTTGAAATTAACTATAATTGCTTTCACTCTGCATTGATAAAAAGATTTTAAATGCTAACTTGTTCATTCCAGTTCACAGGAACTGGAAATACAGATAAAATGTGGTAATTGTTAATGTTGTTTATGTGTCATGCTTTACTTATTTTTTTAAAATAAATCCTCATGTTTTAAGTAGATTAATAAACCACATATTTGAAGTAGATTTTTTAGAGAACTGGAAATTCCTATCAATCAATTTTATATAATTTTGCAGGTAAGCAGAGAACTTAAGATCAGTGATTTTCTTCTTTCATGGCCCACTAAAGACCACTCAGCTGAGCAGAGAAGACAGAATGAACTCCACATATCTGACCCTGACATTCCTGAAAGGAAATATGGTAGCTTTATACCACAAAGAACAGCAGGGAACCCAGCTATCAAAGAAAATGCTTTTGGAGAGTGACTTAATTTGTTTTACTGCTTTTGGAGCATAGTTATTTAGAGTGAGTCTTAACTCATCCTTGGTCTTAAAATAATTTTTTTTAGTTTTGAGGAGTAAGAAAACCCAGATGCAGTCATAGATAGGTAAGTAACAGGTCCACACTCCAAAGGCAATAAATACAGACTGTTTTTTTTCTTTAGCTGATTTTCAGATGCTCAGCAAGGCTCTTTGTAGAGTTGGTGTGGGTCATTTGTTATGATCTTTGACATTATATTGGTAGTTATCAAGTTACATGTGGTGTCCTGAGAACTCTCCAGTGATCTTGGTAACAAAAGAGAAAAGTCAGCAAACTTCAAATTAACATTTGAGAGGGGGGAGATGATTTTGTGTGCTTTGCTACAGTAGTCTGCAATTAACCTAACAATTACAGGATGAAAATTCTTGTCTATATTTAGGTCTGATACTTATGTAAGCAGAAAGCATTTAAATGCCTGAGAAGTCTAGATAATTAAGCATGTCTTTATTTGCAAAAGAGGAAAAAAAGAATGTAGGATAGCATACATGATGTTTGTTTTTTATTGGTTGTGGTTTTTTGTTTGTTTGTTTTTGTTGGTTTTTTTTGGTTTTTTTTTTTTTTTTTTTTTATTGCATTGACCTGTTTAATGAAAATATGTCTAAAGTGGTTTTTAGTCATGAAGCATTCTTTTGCAACATTTGGGTCAGGATTTTGTTAATTCCAAGCACTGTGATATACTTTCAGAGCTGGATTCTGGCAACATTGTGGCCTTTCTGATGCTATTAGAGCAGAGGTGATGAAAGTGCAATGTCAAATCAATGAAAAGCTGTTGAGATGTCAGGATATGTCAGTCTGTTCACTAGAACAGAATACACAAACTAGACATAATGTGGCAATAAAATATCCATTCTCTATTATTTTCTCCAAGGCTATTTTTATGACATCTGCCCTTCATCTTGCTGTAGAAGAAAGCAAAAAAAGTTATTAGAGATGATAGCTTTTTCATTAAAGTTGGCCTGCTCCTGCGCCAATAACTGTGGAGCTGGAGCAGGGAGACTGAAATGTGCTCATCTGCTGATGATTGGAATCTGAGAAAACTGAAACAGAGTTTTTCTAATAGTCCACTCAGTCTCTAAGGAGTCTGCATGACACACCTGTGCCTTTATGGCTTCACCTTGTTCTGAGCAACATCATCGCTGCAGTTATTCAAACTGTGTTCAAAATGAACATTCAGAATAATGAATCTGAGCATTTAAAGGCAGCAACTAGGTGGAAGTTGTGAGAACAGTTATCTCCATCCCACTGTTTCTCATCCATACTCTCCAAATGGTGTTTGCCTGGAATTTATTTGAAGTGCCGTGAGGGTTTGTAAGAAAAATGAGTCATGCCTGAAACTGAGAATGTAATGGCAGTCTTTGTATGTTAACTCTGTACAGCCTTTTCTATTCTGAAAGCTTGAAAGACATGAATTTGAACAGATGTGAAGAAAGCTAGACGGAGGCTAAGACATTATACAGGTTGTAGAAATCCTTGTAATATTGTAATGCTTAGCAGCATTCTAACTCCAGAAGAAAAAAACTCAAGAACAGCAGAGAATAAAGTAATTAATATGGATAAAAGAGTATTTCAAGGAGCAAACTTGTGCATACATTAAAAAATCAGCTATGAAAATTTCAAATTATTTTCTTTTCTATAGACATGGGACTGATTTATCATACAATATCTGTGTGGTTTATCATACAATATCTGATCAAAATTATACTGTTACTAATGCACAGCTCTCTATTGCACTGGCACACAACATGTATTTATAAAGATAGATAAGAACAAAAATAACACTGCAAATATGTGGTATATCATTGATGAACTATTGGCTATATGAAGAAAAAGGTCTAACATTTTTATCTTCATTGGTATGATATTTGTTTTTCTTAAGATTTTTATTTGGATATCTTTCCGTTGGCTGACTTTTAAGAGAAAAATTGTCTAAAAGCACTTTAGCATAAATGAAGATTCCCATTCTTTCTTCTTAGCTTCTCACAGGAATGAAATGACAGTTAAACCAATGAACCAGACTTGCAGAAATTTGCTTTGTTTAAACACGTAGGTGCTTATCTATTTATAATTTGAGAACAAAATTTAACAATATTGATGAGAATTTAGTTTTTCTTTTTTTGGTTTGTCATAATGCAGTAAGCATCCTAATCGGTGAACTGACATATTTTCTCTGTCTTCAATAACCTGACTGTTGAAAACATGAAGAAAACATCTTGGGGTATCATGCCATTTTTACTAACATACACAAGATGCAACAGCTGTGTCTGGCAGCAATATTTGCAGGTTTTTGGTATTTTTTTTTAGTTTGCTGAATATTGGCAACAACAGCCTCAGAATCAGTACCTTATTTATGACAAGTTCCACAATATTGTTGTTGTTGCAGAAGACAAAAATCCTTGACAACAGCACAGATTTAATTAATTCAATTTAATTTGCTGTATAAGATCATTCTAATATGTGTGGATAAACCATTGACAGCTTTCATATGGCATTAAAATATCCCCTTATATAAAAAGAAGAAATTAATAATCTGGGAAGAGTTTACAGAACTGTTAATGTCAATGGTAAGGCTTCTTATGAAATCTAAAACATTTGAGGAAAATTTGTATTATGTCAATCATGCACATGATTAATATTTTGCTTTAGGTTTTGATGTAATATTTTTCATTTCTCTTCTGGGTATTAGATAAGTATATAAAAATAATGTTTATTTTCTTTTACTCTATTTAAGGGTCATATGTAGACCCATTGAAGCTACTGATGATGAAGAGTCAAATGCAGTAAAGGCTGAATTTCACTTTTAGATTTTCTATAAAGAAACAAAGCCTACAGTTCCACAAATGATGCTATTTTATAATGCAGTTTGCAGTTAAAGGTGTTTAGTGCCCGGGCTTGGGACAACATCAGTAGGAAAATCTGTTCAGCTTTCAGAGGGTTTTTAAGTCTGTCAAGGCTTTTCTTAATTTTGCAGGCGTGTTTGTTTGTTTGTTTTTAAATTTTACTCCTCCTAGCTGCTATTATGTTCATACTGATGCAATAGTAAATTATTGTAAGTAATTATTTTTTGCACTTAGGACCTCTATATGCTTTTTTGTTTTGTTTTGTTTTGTTTTGTTTTGTTTTGTTTTGTTTTGTTTTGTTTTGTTTTGTTTTGTTTTAATTAGGGAATTTTCTAATTTTCTTATCTTCCCTTATCTCAGTTGGTAGTTGCTACTAATCAAATTCTTTGTACTTTCCCAATATCTCAGTAAAACGTCTGAAATTCATTATGCCATCATTTATACTCCATGTGGTCATGATACTGCAAACCAGACTACACGTAGGAGAAATACAAATGCCCAGCTCTCATCTAAAATAGTCATCTGGAAGAGAAACATGAACATATTAATACTTAGTGAAAGGTAATAAATGTTCTTTTGGAAGGAATACAGTCTTATCTTTATTTATTTTTAATGTTGAAGAGAAACAAGTTAAGAGAGATTGCAAATCAGTTAGGTTTTTTTTATATGGAAGAACTATAACCTAGGATATAGTCAAGATAACTCTGTGAATGTAATAGCCTTGCAACAAATTTTCTACTGTTTTTTCAAAAAGGTCAGGGGAACATGTGTCGTACCTTGAAGGACAAATCAGATGAGAAGGAGGTAGAGGTGTGCAACAAAAACACCACAGCAATAATCATTCTTTTGTATAACCACTCAAAGAAAAACACTTGATAAATCTGGCAACATGTGACTCAGCAAATCAGGTTTCACATGTGAAAGCTGTGTGCTGTCTGAGCAAGGTAATCTTTTCTTGAATCAGAAGAGTGATTCTAGAGACACAGGTACACAATGCAGGCATTGAGGCACATTTATGATTATCAGTTTTGTTATGCTTAAGGAAAATTCCTAAACAAATTCTCATCTTTAAGAAATGAAGCATTATCTAGAAAATAGTCCTTCAGTGCTTGGTAGATGCTGCTTAAATGTGCATTTTTTTTTCTGCATGCAATGTAATTGAATGCATAATTGTGTAAGAAGTTTTTTTAAATTAGAAATAAACATAGGTCATAATTGTGTAAGAAGTTTTTTTAAATTAGAAATAAACATAGAAATAAACAAAGCTAGGTCTACCTAGCTTGTGCCTAAATTTTGTCTGCCTGTTGTACCAGAAATCCTAAATGCCAATTAATGTAAAGAGGTCCATTTCTTCTCCTAGTACACACAGAAAAATAAAATAAATTCTAAAGCTAATCAATTTGTTGAGACTAGAGATCTTCAAGTAGTGAAGTTTTGGAAAGAGGAACACAATTTCATACATGCTTAGCAGTAGGATCTCTGTCATCACGTAGTAAGTTCCTAAGAACTAATCTGTAACTGATTATCTGGATCTCTGTGTTTGATAATTTGACTCAGGTGAAAAAAAAAATCACCATTTTTTTTTGTCTTGATAAGAAAATAGCAATAATTGTATCTAAGATAATTATGATGAAATACAAACATCTTAACATGGATGTTCCCGTTAAGTAGGATAAAGTCCATTCTCATACTAAGCTTATTTTCTTGGATGCTATATCTATTTCCACTCTGTTAAAGAAGCATGAAAGAACAACCACTGATCCACAACTTCCAGAGTTAACTAACACATAAAACTAAGATCTATTCTAAATTGCCTATATTGTCAGCAGAGAGGGGTAGATATATTTTTAAGCCTCTAAAAGGAAAAAGACTCTGGTAAATTTTGATAAGACAGTTAGGTGAATATGATCCTCCCCATGATATCTTCTTAAATGTGCCCATTGATTAGATCATGAAGCTCAAGAAAACTTTTAAAACTAATTTAATTTCAAAAGACAGCTGCAGTTTTCATGCATGATAGGTGTTTAAATTAGACTGTATCTCACTTCCACTTTTGATTTTATAAACTTATTTTTTATTCTTTTTGCATTACATTATTCATGGCAAGATATTTTAATATTTTCACAATCTAACCAATTCCTGGGGAAACTAGTATTATCACATCTGTGGACCACAGATACGACTTTTTGTAGATAAGATATTTTGCTCATTATCCAGTTGAAAAGTAAAATTCAATCACACTGCAAATTAAAATTTAAGCCTAAATTTATATTTTTACAGTTTAGGAGTTAATTTGGAACAGAAAAAAAGAAACAAGCTTGTAAAAAACTTGTATATTTCTACTGTCTTTAAGCTCTGCAACATGATAAAATGAAAAAGCAATGCTATGAAAGTTGCCGATAAATTCTCAGAAATATAAGTCTTTTTAGCCCATTGTTTCTGATGCATACTTCACAGAATCACAGAATATTGAGTTGGAAGGAGCCCACAGGGGTCGTTGGGCCCAGCTTTTAAGTAAATGTCTTCCCCATGCAGGGGCAGGGTTTGAGCCCACAGCCTCAGCATGCTCTAACCAATGGAGCTAATCATATGGGATACATTTAAATGTACTGCTATTTAAAGATCTTGCCAACTTAGAAAAGAACTATGTATGACTACATAGTTCTTTTACAATATCAGTTGCCTATGATGTGGTAGCCAAAGAGATGAATAGAATACTATAAATTATTATTGAATGAAAATTGAGCAAAATAAAGAACATTATTATGCAAATAAATAAATGCATCACCTCTGTCTTGGTTACATATGATTTCAGCCACTTCAACTATAAAGCAGCAAATAATAATAAAAAAAAAAAACCACAACAAACTAAACAAACAAACAAGAAAATGAAGCAACAACAACACTTTGATTGATGAGTACTCTTGAAATGAAAGGGAATCAGGAATTTGACGGAGAGTGAACCCTGAATCACTGTATGTTATGTTATACATGAGAGTATCACATGATAGGAGCTTAAATATGTGAATCACTTTTCTTACATTATTTGCCTCTGGTACATTTTGCCAGAGATATTGCAGATAATAACAGTGTGAATCTCTGAAAAAGAAGTAAGAAAAAAATAATGACATTTAGGACAGGCAGGAGTTTTCTATTGTCATACAGCTGATAAAAGCAGTTCCAAAAATTGTATGATTCACTATGTCTCTGAAACATTTATGTCAGTGGGAAAAAAAACCCCAAACAACCAAAATAATTTTTCTTGGTTTACTCCTCCCTAAAGACACTACATGACTTTCATCAAGAGTCTCTCTGAGCTGATTCTTAAACTAAGACCATATATAAATATTGCTGAATATTTTCTTATATGCAATGGTGATCACTGTTTCTGAACTAGTATGTAAATGCTACTTGGTACAGACAAGCATTAAAATTGATCACTACTCATACTTGTCTGAACAGAAATGCTACACATCATCCTTTGCTGTAAGAGGTACAGCAACCATATTACAGGAGTTTTCCTGCTGGTTTCTTTATCTTGCTGTCTTTATTACTGAGCAGTAAATGATGAATGTCTCCTCCCTCCTACACCATGCAGTGCTGTAAGATTGTACCTGCCATTCTGGAGCCCTAGAAAGAAGTTTATTTCATATTTTACATAAAACTCTTTCATCTGATCTCTCCTTATGCCAGACAATAATTCTCACGTATAATAAATCTGAAGAGCAACACACAAACAACCACTCCTGTTATTAAGTTTTTAACTGTACTGTAATTTGTCCACTGAACATTTTTTGGTTACATATTTATGGAACCTATTGCTATTCTGTTTATTTTTCTGCTTCTTTTTTGTGGCTCCTAAACTCCTAAAAGCAATACTTATACAGAATTGTAGACTGCAAGTTTTGTCACTTATTCCTTCTCTTACACAATAAAAGAATGTCCAAAAGAATACTCTCACTTTGATTCTGTAAATGTGTGACACCTTTACTGTGTGAACTAGCATGAACTACTAGTGAACTACTCTCAGAAGTTTCAAGGAACAATATATATTTCTGACTAGGTCCTTGACACCCTATTTTTCTTTGTTTTCTGGGTGTTTTTTTTCCCACTTCTTTACTTGAGTTTTTTATTAATATATAAAATAAATGCTAGTTTTGAATGCACAATGTTTTGCCTGAAGAGACATTTGAGCAGAATGTGTCAGTCCTTATTCTGTCTAATTGAACTGAAGTATGTACATCTTACAGTTTTTCTTCAGTGTTATAGGATTATGTTTTCTCAGATATGATTCTGAAAGTGAAAGGTAATATGTAGGGTATAAACACTGTCACACTTATTTCATTGTTTTATATCAGGTCTTTTTAGTGGAAAATTATGTTTGTTGGAGACCATTTGACCTCTTTTAAGGGAAACATTCCTCATTTTATTACTTAGCTAGGAATTTTCACAGATGATGAAAAATCTAAGCAAAAGAAAGTGCACACAAATATTATTAATTATTACTGGGATTTTTTAAATGCTTTTCTTATATAGATTCATTCCTTCTCATTAATTCCCCTTTTTTTTTTCTGTTTATTCTTCCAAATAACAGTTCCCTTTTCCCAGTTATTCTTGAAATTCATAGAATCATAGAATATCCTGTGTTGGAAAGGATCCAATAGTATCATCGAGTCCAATTCCTAGCCTTGTACAGAACACCCTAAGAATCATGCCATATGCCTGAGAGCATTGTCCAAATGCTTCTTGAATTCTGTCAGGTTGGTCTTGGGACCATCCCCTCCCTGGGAGCCTATTCCAGTGTCCAACCACCCTTGCAGTGATGAGCCTTCCCCAAGGTTCCTAAAACACTGTGTTAAATTTGACTTTACCCCAGCTTTGATCAATCTAAAGTGAAGCATCTAGTTTAAATTTTTTCAAAAGATTCTCTTAAGAATCAGTAAAGCTGAATTGCCTGGCCAATCTCATGATTTAGAATTCGTTCAATTTCCCCTGGCTGACTCATCCTTTCTCTCTCTAATAGCTTTTTTTGATTATTTTTCCCCTAGCTGATTGAAAGAAAATACAGTCTCACAAGTAATACATGTTTAGGTCAAACAGTCCAGCAGTAAAAAAGTCCAGGTATCATAGCTCTAGTGTAACTGTGCTTTAAAATGGTTTCTTTAATTCTTGGCTAATCTGTGGTTATGCAGCTGCAAGGTTTTTTTTAGGTTTTTGGGGTTTTTTTGGTTTGGTTTTTTTTTTTCCAGTTCAGAATAAGAACTCTAGTTTTACATTGTTAGAACTTATAATAAAACCATAAAGAAATCATAAATGTTGCCAGTTTTCTCAAAGAAAGATTTTTTTCTTATTTATCATTGGCTTCCTAGTAATAAGGTAAGACTCCACTACACAGTGATAGTAGCAGCCATAGAGTATTACTGGCTTCCCACACACTAACAAATTTCCATGCATCACAAGCCCTATTGAAGGGCTAAGGCCAGAACAGAACAGGAAGGTGAAGCAGAAAAGTTAGTTATTTGTGACCTGAACACAGTGATCTGGGTCAAAATAATACAGAGACTCTAGATGGTTACAAAAAATAAAAAAAATCCTAAATAAATTTCAAATTATGAAGTATCTGCTGAAGCATGAGCACTAAAAAAATTAAAAAAAAAAACAAACAAACAAACAAAAAAAAAAACCAAAAAAAAACCAAAAAAAAACCAAAAAGAAAGCACCATGGCAGGATAGCCTAGGGAAAGGCTTTAGGAAATGGGAAAAATTTGGACAACACCAGGAACCTTCCCTAAGTTTTAATGAAGAGCCAAAAATTTGGATATGCTCTTTTCTTTCACCCTTGATCCTTTACAAGCATTTGTATCTGGTTCTCACTGACCATGCCTTCTCCACTATCTTGTCTTCATTTCTCTTTCCATGATGCTAGTGTTGCAGATAACTGAAGTCTTCATTACCCACAGAATTATCTTGATGTCTTCTGCTATGATATTTCCTTTGTTTCATATTTTAGTGTCAAGCAAATTGCACAGGGTTATATAAAAAGGAGAAACCTCATAATCTAAGAAATGGACTGAAAGGGGCCCACCTCAAGCATGTGTACAGAAATTAGGAAAGATCTATCAGACAGTATAACAGAGGAAACTTCTCATGTATTCTCTGAGAAATCAGCACAATTTGAATGCCTATATTTTACTGCATCCAGACACTAAAATAGTGTCTATGCACTAAAGACGAAGAGCAAGACGTCTGCTAGCAATTGAAGGGCTATGATCTTGGATGACAGAAACAAGGTCAAATAGCTCACACAGCTGAAGGGCTGCAGTTGACAGGACAGTCTGGAATAGTGAACTGAGGATCTACCATTTATGAGAGAGCAGCAGGAGCGCATGGGGCTCTGTCTCAGGTCACATGAGGAGCCAGCTGAAAGCTTGTATTTCAGGATTACTGGAAAGACCTGCACAGGGGATAATACACTGAGTGTGTTCTGCATGTCACATAAAGAAGAAGTAGCAGAAATCTTATTCAGACACTGTAAGAAGCTTCATGGTCACAGATACTGGTGCTTACAGGTGACTTTAGCATATCCATGTGCTGCTGCACACTAGGGCTTGAGCAGCCTACAGGGTTATGGAATGCATTGATGGCAGCTTCCTGGCACAAAAAATTGAGAAGAGAATTATGAGTGATACTCTTGTAAAAAAAATGACACAAATAAACAAAGAACAGGCTGGGGTCAGCCTTGGCTGCTCTAACTGTGAGATGGAGTTCAGGTTTGTGAGAGGAGAAAGCAAGCCAACTAGTAGACTCCCAACCTTGGCTTTTTGGTGAGTATACTTTGGCGTTTTTAGACATCTGCTTGGAAGAATCACAGATGAGAGGGCTCTGGAGAGAAGAGTTCTTTACAAGACTTGCCTCATTTTCAAAGACTGACCTCTCCAAGTTCAGCCCAATGAGCAGGATAACACATGAGAGGAAACTTGCATGAATGAGCAAGAGTCTTCTGAAGCAATTCAGCCATTGAAGGTATACATACAAGTTCCTTCTAGGCATTCCTAAGAAGCTACTTTTGAGTTTTTTAGTTTTAAAAGTATGACTGAAGAAAATTCCAGAAATCATTAGTGAGTGAGTGAGTGAGTGAGTGAGTGAGTGAGTGAGTGAGTGGAATAAAACTACTGATTCATGGTCCATTCTTTTTATGGCAACCAGAGAGTGAAGGACAGGATTTGACAATACAGTTGCGCCACATATTCTGAGACAGTCTAGAACCCGCTATGTCTATACCTGCAACAAATATATGCAGGTCTCAGTATAAATTCTTTTAAAATAAAGCCTCTTATAGCTGCAATGCTCTAGAAATGACTGTAATAGCTGTAACTGGGTGTCTTCTTCACACAGGTGTCCATTAGAACCAAAGTGGTTTCAAGCAAGTTCATAGGCTAGCAAACAGACTTGCTTGAAGAAAAGAGGTCTCAGTTTCAGTCTTGGATCACAGGTGTACCATCAGCTGTGTTGAATGAATGTCACAAGCACATGCTTTGAAAGATTAACATTCAGCATTTCAACAAAGTAAAATCACTTTGCTGCATTTCATAAAGACTTTTGAATTCATAATTGTGCTAAAATGTGACTTTTAGAACATCTCTACAAAATTTAGGAAACTATGTGCTTAGCATGTCAGCACGATTTGTTACCATTTAAGAACAGCAGTCTAATGTGTGCATATTTTCATACATTAAATTGCTGTTTAAATGAGTGATGAACAATATGAAAATCACTTGCTTGTCATAAGTTATTTAATTCACTAATTAAATAATTACTCCAGAACTGATAAGCAGATAAGAAGTTGCCAGAAAAATCAATGACTGTCAAAAATTTAATTTTCTAGTCAGGAAATTAACTTCAATATTTCTACAGGCTTCTCTGCTTCTCTCTTCTCCTGCTGTCTGAAAGGCCTGCTGCAGTAAAAATCACTGTTCATTTTTACTTTGTCCAATGTATTGTGAATACCAATGAGCTTTTGAAGAGATTTGAAATGTTTGTTTACTGTTCCTCCAAAGGCAAATATTCTTTTCAGGAATTATCCTAATTAGTTATTTTAGATTCAACTCTTTTTAGCTTAAGCAACAGGATAACCCTGTTCTTCTGGATATAGAACTACATATGAATTACTTTTTACACATATAAGAATAGAACTATTCTTGCAAAATAACCACAGCAAACAGATCCCATCCATTTAGTTTGGTTTGGTTTGGTTTGGTTTGGTTTGGTTTGCTCTGCTTTGGTTTGCTTTGGTTTGGTCTTCTTTGTTTTGGGATTGGAATGGAACATATCCATATCTTGTATTTAATATGTATAATTAGCCCTTGAGTGTCCTTTGTCTCTTTCCTCTTAGACCTGTATGGTTTGAGACTCAATTATTTCTTAACGTGGGTTTATATGATGTTGACACCTAAGCTTTCAAATAAATAATAATGAGAAATAAGCACTTCAAAATTGGAATTCATCAGTCTTCTTTTCACTGTATCCTTTTACAAATGGGATATAAACATCTATGCATGTTTACAGAAAGTCCAGTGTAGATAGCTAAGGCTTAATATCAGTGACATCCAAAAAATTCCCAAGGGTTAGGGATATTCTATCCAGCATACCCTTATGCTTCCAAAGTTATTTTCTTGCTGCTTTGGACAGTTACATTTCTGTCTTCAATACTATGTTCTGCCTAATTTTATTTTCTTGTACTTACCTTGCTATTTTCTCTTTGTCTTGCAAATTCTGTTGCTTGTCATGTTTTCCATTTTTTTCTAAATGCAGCTACACAAATCTTTGCACTTTTGGTGTTCATGGCTCACGTGCATATAAATTTTATATGTGGTTCAACCATTATGTTGTAAGATGCTAACATACTAATTTTGTTTACACTATCAGTAGAATGTATTGTGTTTTAAGCAATTTCATTCTATCTTGATTATTGTAATTATAATTTATAGGTTTTGCTACCATACTATTTGTTTTCATTCATTCTCTCAGGATTTTAAAATCTGCATTCGCATGGTCACTGCAGTTAAAACTGTGCTTGACCCTCATCAGTGCTTCATTATTTGTGGCTAAAAGATGAAAAAGTTGTTCCATATGACTCATCAATCAACTGCATCAAGAAATTGTCTTCAAAACATTCCAGAAGTCTCTTACATTGTTTGTACATGACCCTTTGCACAGATAGTGAAGAGAACTCCAATTGTGATGACTTTTTTCTAGTTATATAAAGAAGATTCCATCACAGATAGTGAAGAGAACTCCAATTGTGATGACATTTTTATAGTTATATAAAGAAGATTCCATCTAACTTCCTTTCTCTTATCAGGATTTTTACGACAGATTCCCCAACTCATTAGCACTCATTCTGGTCTATCTTCTTATCCTCAAGAAGCTTGTTCCCATTTCCAAATCTTCTCCATTGTGAACAGTGAAGATGCATTGAGTGTAAGCCTTCCTCCCCAGATTTTTCACCTGCCTTCCTAAAAACTTTGCCCTCAGACACTAAGGCTCCACTCATGCAATTTTCTCCGTCACCTCTCTATAATCCCAGTGAGGTCGAAGCACTGCGGCTATGGACAGATTTTTAGCTTCTCCTCTTTGTTTTCCATGCTTCATGAGTTTAGGTGAAGGTATTTGAGATATACCCAGACATGCTGATTTCACAGGAAAAGTGAAGGAACCTTCCCCACAATACAGAGCTCTAGACAGTTATTTGTTGTCCCTCCACATCTTTGCTTTTTTTCAGATGATGAAAACCTTTCCTGTTGTACTTACTTCAGCCTTTCATACCAATTGTCAGATGGATCTGTCCCTTGTAGTCAATCCTCTTTCCTCAAAGAGTCTCCCATGATTATAATACACAAAACTCTCTCTGGGACACAGACACCTGACCAAATGCTGATATGCTGGTGCATCCACTTCTGCCTCAGGTTTTTCCCCTTACTGCAGGGACTGAAACCATCACCTGGGCCTCCAGATGGAGTAACTTTTCCTACTGCTCCCTGTTTTTTGCTTCTCTCCTGTTGCCAGATGTCTGCAATGGTACTTGTAATTTGCAGGGTTGCCCTGGCAGTACAATTGATACCTACATGGATGAGCAGCAATGGGAATAGTCACAGGACTGCTCAAACCTTGCCAGTCTCTTTTTGAGATTCAGGAGGCAATCAAGTGTCAAGCAGAAAATCTGAAACACCAGTTTAGATCAACAGGTGGGTGCCTCCATCACCTGTCAGAGGGCATCCCCTGTGACTGTCATTCCCTTTGTCTTAGTTGGTTAAGGCTGAGATGTCTCTGATGTCTGCCTGGCTGGAGGTCATCCTCACCCATCCCAAGGGAATTACACCTGTACAGTAACTGCAGAGCAAGAAGGAGTTTTGCCATGTTGCCAGAAATCAAAAGTTCTAGTCTTCTCCATTATGGGCCCTCCTTATTCTTATCCCATAATGAGCTCTATAACTTTAGGAAATAACCCCTTTGATCTGTAAAGTGTTTTGGAGAATCTTGCAGAGTCTTGAGGAGGGATTCTGGTCCCCTGTGCACCCTTGCTGCACTGACTGCTAAGAAAAATGCTGTACTTAGGTTAAGAGCCTCAGCTTCCCATTGAAATGTATGGTCCAGTATAGATATATAGTATAGTATATTGCATACATTATTGCCAAAGTGTTCCTGAAAGAGAATAACATCTCAGGGAAAATGTTCTTGATACATAGGTACCCTGGTAGAAAAAGGGACAGTTTTCTTTAGCATGCATATTTTTTTTCTGGAGGACTTGCTTAAATTCCTGTTTCTCAGACTATTTATTGAGAAGATTGTCACAGTTTCTATCAAAAAACTCATTTGAAAAAAATGTTATTTGTGGGAGGGGGTGTGGCAGGTGACCTCCCTGCATTGCCATGGGAGGCCACAGATGTGTAGTTTTCCCGCCTCCCAAGTTGTCTGTTATCTGTTCTCCCTTCCCCCAGTTTATGTCAATCATTTTGTACTCCTTCCCTTTGTTCTGGAAAGTTCTAAGTTCTTTGTACCCCCATTGGTTCCTCCCTCGAAACCACTCCTTCCCTCTATCCCGGTTGGCCGTTGCCATGTCACTCTCCGTTGACTCCACCCTCATTCCCTCACCCGGTTGGATGCTCTACCCCCGGACCCTCCTACCCTGCTACAGTTATAAACCCTGCCCCGCCCTGGTTCGGGGCTCTCAGAGCTGGCTCGCCCTCTGAGTGGTTGCTTCCCTTCACCCCCTTCGCCTTCCCTTTGAGAAGCCCTCAGAATAAAGCCGTCTGAGAGACTCCCGTCAGGTGGAAGACTCCTTCTCTTTATTACCACCATAGCGTGCCCGAAGTTCCCGACTCAGTCGGAGCGGACCGGACACGCCACAGTTATTTAATGCACATAGATCTCTCTATCTCTTATTCATCTTTCTGAGTGAAAATTAGCATAATTCTAACACAAACACAACAAAAAATATTTTACTGAAACTAATATGATGTGTACTGCATACATAATTATGATTTTCAGCTTTAAAAACCAGTTTAATATACAGCGCAAATCAGTTTTGCTTTCACAGACATGAAAACTTTTTGCAGTAAATGAAAATACAGATTTTCATGCTTGATAGATAAGCTTAATAAGGAAGACATATTGGAAATATTGTAGAGTATTTTTTCTTTGGAAATATTTATGGGAATCTGTTGATTGAATAGCAAAAGCTATACTCATAAGTAGACATATTGGTCAGGAGGTTTTTTAAAGATATGAACATTTCTAAGTTGTAAATCCAGATAGATCAGGTTGTCAAGAATAAATATGATCAGATAGAGTAAGATAGTTCCTCAGTTTGTCTCAGAAAACAAAGTCATAATTTACTTTCAGCTCATTCTGAAGATTTGTCTACTTGCAGTGTCAACAATAGACTTGAGTATATTATTCACTTAATTTAAGTTAAAGGCCATTGATAACAGTCTGAAAAATGTAAAGATATTAAGTTTACCTTTCACAATATAAATCAGAAACTGCCAGATGAAATTAAGATTCTAAGTCTATTCCTCCCTGTCACCTACCATGATAAGAATGGTTTTATCATGGCTGAAGCCACAATCCCATTTGCATGATCACTGTCACACTTACACACCTAGCAGTGTCAAGAGGGTAAGGGACAGGGGACAAGATGTTCTAAAATAACTCAGAAACACCCTGAAAACTGAAGAAATCCTATGCTGTCCCTTAAACTAAATAGGGCTTTTTGTGGAATAATAATTCACATCAGTTATGTAAATTATGGAAAACCACTGACAGCAAACCTATGCCTTCTGCCTTTTTAAGACATTGAGAACTTTTTTCACTGCAGCCTACACTGCAGAAAAGCTAAGTGATAGGCTCTTCTGTAGCCAACACAGATACCTCAAAGCACTAATGTATGCCTATTGCTATGTTCCTAGGAGATTTTCATGCTAAATGGAGAGGAACTTAAATGGTATAGTCCCCTACAGGTTAGTCAGCTTTAGAAAATAAGCAGATTGGAATACTTGTGGGTAATCAGGACAATTTGGCACCTGAGTCCTTGCATTGGCAGGGTTTTCATAGATTAGATTATTTTCCTTTTTCATGCTGAAATCATTTACCTTGCAGGCTCATTTCTATATTACCTGTATTTTCAGAAAAAACCTCTAAAATCTTGTGATGACTAATAACTATTGTTTTCTTGCCTTTGGAATTAACAAATTAAAATAATTAATCTTTTTATTAAGCTGCTTTATAAAGACTAGTTTGACATAAAGGTAAATATAAGAAGATTAAAATTGCAAGAAACTTATTGTTTTGACTTGTGAGTTTTAAAAATACACAACTGAAAAACAGGTTAAAAAGAGATTAATTATCATGTAAAGTACATCTCTATTTAATTTCACAGAACAGTTAGCATCTATTTGATAAAGAGAAAATAATCTGTATGCTGAATATTTTTTAGTAGGTATTATTTTCAGTTTCAGTGAATTGAAACAAAATCAATGAAAAGAAATTATTATTGTCAGGTTTTTATTTTCAAGAAAGGTAGAAGTAGAACACTAAAACAAATGAGAAAAAAACATATCTTGGCAACAATAGTCCAGTCTTATGGATTTTCTCCTTTCTGCCATTATTGCTGGTGTTACCAAAAGAAATAATGCTTGATGGTAGCCTTCACAGTGGTCATATAGAACAGAAGCTGTCTCACAGGACAGCCAAGGGATCAGTAACAGACAGCATGGGTTTAGGAAAGGCCTGACCAACCTGATCTCCTTTCATGACCAGGTAACCTGCCTGGTGGGTGAGAGAAAAACTGTGGATGTTTCTGCCTGGAACTTCAGGAAAGCCTTTGATGCTGTCTCCCATGGCATTCTCCTGGGAAAGCTATCTGCCCATGGCAGGTTTTCTCTTTGCTGGATGGCTGTGCCCAGGGAGTGGTGGTGAATGGTGCTGCATCCAGCTGGAAGCCAGTCACTAATGGGGTTCCCCAGGTCTCAGTGTTGAGCACAGTCCTATTTAATACCTTTATTCATGATCTGGGTAAAGGGCTTGAGTCTGCCCTCAGCAAATTCACAGACAATGCTGAGCTGGGTAGCAGAGTTGATCTCTGCAAAGGGATCTGGACAGGCTGGCTAGATAGGTGAACTCCATCAGTATGAGGTTCAACAAGGCCAAGCGCCAGGTCCTCTGCTGTGGTCACAACAATCCCATGTAGCACTACAGGCTGGAGGAAGGGTCTGGAAAGCTTCCAGTGGAAAATGGCCTGGGAGTCCTGGTTGACAGTTAGCTAAACATGAGCCAGCAGTGTGCCCAGGTGGCCAAGAGGGCCAGTTGCTACCTGGCCTGTATCAGCAATAGCGTGGCCAGCAGTAGTCAGAACTGCTGAGGCCACACCTTGTATTCTGTTTCCAGGTCTGGGTCCCTCACAACAACAAAGACATTGAAGGGCTGGAACGTGTCCAGAGAAGGATATCAGAGCTGATGAAGGGTCTAGAAGGAAAGTCCCATGAAAAGCAGCTGAAGCAACGGGGATTATTTAGCCTGGAGAAAAGGAAGCTCAGCGGGACCTTATTGCTGTCTACAATTACCTGAAAAGAGAGTATAGTAAGTGGAGGTTGGCCTTTTCTCCCAGACAGTTAGTGACATTGATGCCTTGTGAGGGCATCCATGAACAGAAACTAGAGGGAGCTAAAAGAAAAAAGTAGGTATTTATTAGGAAGCTTAACAGATTCACCTCGGGCAGCACAAGAGCCCAGCCAGGGCTACACCCGGGTGAACCCAAAATGGCCACAAAATGGACAACTGGTCACAGGAATGTCACACTTTTATAGGTTTTGGTCCTTTTGCATATTGGAGCTAATTGTCCAATTACAGCTTTAGCCCATTAAGTCCCATCCTTCTTGTTTTTCTCTCTTCACTCCACTGTTGTTTATGCTCTTGGGCTTGAAATTTGGATCAGCTGTCCTTGGTCCCCAGCTAGAGAAGGAATTGTTTTGTCTACCTATTCCGTGAAGAGAGCTTACTATCCCCTAGTATGAAAACCAGACCCACAAATTAAAGCAGCACAGAATTTGAAAAATATAAAAACTAAAACCTGAGGCATCAATATAGTGAGAGGGCATAGCCTCAAACTTCAGCTGGGGAGATTCAGCTGGACATCAGGAGAAATTTCTTCATGGAAAGGGCACTTAAGCACTGGAATGGGCTACTCAGGCAGGGAGTTGAGTCACCATCCCTGAAGTCATTAAAGAAACAACTGGATGTGGCACTTAATGCCATGGTCTAATTGACATGATCATGTTCAGTCAAAGGTTATTCAATGACCTCAGAAGTCTTTTCCAACATAAATTATTCTATGATTTTGTAACAAAATGTAGACCAAATATACCAAAAAATCCAATTAATAAAATTTTGCATTAGTGCATCTGAGTTAGTCAGATTCTATTTATAGCAAGTGCTAACAAAGACAAACTTAAAGATTGCCAATCATCTCATCCTACTATAGATTATTTAAAGCAAATAAGTTGTGTCTCATTTCTCTTCATTAGCTACAAAGACAGCTTACAATGACTAGCTCAAATGTACATATCTCTATGTTGACACTTCAGGGTTGACTGAGTTGCTCAGGGTTGACTAAGATGCTAAAGATAGATATCTATATGTCACTTAAGATGATGCAGGATGCTGAAGACATCTGCACAAAGCTGGCAGATATAATGAAGGATTTATGGGAGACCTGTGGTTCTCTAGTTTAGTAGCTGGAGGTAAGGAGAGATAGAGTAGCACATGTCAAATGAGAACAAATTCATATGTTTAGGTAATTAAATCAAGTTTGTAAAATTAAGCAAGCTGAATTGCCAGTCGTTCTGTCATGGAAAGGAAATTTGAGACTGTAAGTAGTGTTACAAATCAAATATTCTGATAAAATTAATTTGATTGCAATTTTTTCGTATCTTGTTAAAGACTGAGTTATCTAAAAGTGCCTTGAGGTGTGCTAATGATCAGCTAGGGTCTAAACATATCCTGTAGTCAATGGAAATGTACTTCAGTAGAGTCTAGAGACTTGTTTCATCCTGAATTGGGCTCTGAGGAGTCCATTCAGTTGCCCTGCCCTGGTATCTGGTACCTTCCAATACAACAAGTTTGTTCAAAGTAATTAATTCTAACACAGCCAGCAACTGTGAAGCCAGGCATGAAGGCAGCGTGTGGCATTCTGGACAGGCAACTGATAGCCTGGAAAAATGCCCTGGAACAAGCAAGATGAAACCCTCAATGTCAAATTAGTGGACTCATCTCATTTGGAAATACTGTAGAAGTGAAAAGAAGGAACTAAAGAAGGAGAAGGGAATAAAACAAAAGGAGTGAAAAGGTGGTACAGTAGAAAACAGTTCATGATTTATAGGACTACAAATTTCAAGATCTAATTTGTAAGATTTTTATTGCATTTTCTACTTTCCATTTTATCACTCTTCTCGTGAAATGAGAAGGAAATGCTGGGGGAAAAAGAACCTCCAAAAAAAAAAAAAAAAAGCAACCAAACACACATACATTAAAAAATCCATCACATAAACCCTACAAACAAAGCCTTTTTTTCTACTTATATATCTAAGAAGGATTTGTTCCCCAAAAGTGTTATCATTTTAGTTTTGTTTGGTTTGGGTTATTTAATGGCCTTTGTTCTAACATGTTTTCATGCCTTCTAGAATGATGTATTTCTTCAGTTAACTTGGGTGTTTAATTAGTTTATGAAGATGGGTTTAGTGTGTTTCATATTTATTTTACTAGAAAACTGACCCAGCATCACACTCCATGGGGTATATTTATAGCCGCCAAAGTTCCTTCATTCTTTCATGGAAGAACTTGTGATGCAAAGCATTTTCAAAATTTACAAAGAGGTTGAAAAAAAAAAATTTAGACAGGAAATTATTTACTGAGGAAGACCAGATAAGAAATATAAATATGAAAGGTACACGTGTATTTCTTGAGCTGCATTCTGCTACATGCATAGTAAGAAGAGACGGATTTTTAAATTGCATCTGCTCCATAGAATATGTTCTATCTAGATCAAAGTAATGGAAAAACACCTCATCCCCCCATATTAGTATAAATACATTATTCTTGTCCAAAATTTAGAGTTAATCTCAACTTTCTCCTTATATATTAATAACTCTGAAAACTGAATAGTGGGGCAATGTGTAAATTATTTTGTTCATTTTCAAATAATAGGGAAGAATAGTTTTTGTTATTATTATAGTCTTTGTAAATGTTGCAAAGGTAGTGCCTCAAATTTTAAAAATGTATTTATTTTATCTTTTAATCACAAAGTAGGAAAGGGATATATTAAGGCCAGATAATCCATGGTTAACTTTCTAAATTCATTGAACACTCTAAAATTCATAATATTTCAATAATAATCCATGACTAAGGAATAATTATACATTCTTATTTTTTTTAACCCTTTCAGACTTTCATTAAAAAGCACAGTGGCTCATTATTATTTATGCATATAAGTACAAATATTAAAAGTACTTATTTTCAGAATGCTCTGGAAAAGGAAAAGGTGAAGTAAAACTCCTAACTAAATTGCTACCAACAGTTTCTTGCCAATTTCCTTTGTCTGAGATCCTTGGTGAGAATAAATAATCCCCACAACATGACTCCCTTTGTCTAAGATTTACTCAGTTTCAGGTGCAGACTGTCCTACATTTCTAAAAGGACATCACCCACAGGGAGAAGTATCAATGTAAGCCAGTGAAAAGAATCTCACTGAGATAAAGAATAAAATAACAGTAAAAAATTATACATACCTTATTCCAGAGAATAGGTTATTTATTTTCATTTAGAGAATTTCCCAACATCTCTAAAAAAATTGAAGGATTTTTTTTTTTTGCTATCATTTTAAATGCAGGATATATTCATTCAAGGAGCTAAAATTACTTTCCTTTGAAATGTTAAGTTTCATAGTTAATAATATCCTTAACACTTAAAATTTTACTAATCTTCTTTGTTTAAGATTTCCATTTCAAATGTAAAAGTGCTGTAACAATAGGTTCACAGGAAAAACAAAATCCTCACTGAGCTGACTTGATTTTGTCATTTTTAGACAAGTTTCAGATTACTGAACTCTGTTTTTACAGATAATATACATTTTGACTGCAAAGAAAATGTCAATGGATATTAATAGGGTCGTCAATGTTTTGGAAGGTTTGATTTTTTTTTGGTTAAAAACACTATATTGATTATCATAAAAAGCATAATCGAAAAATTTTACATGGGTTTTATAGATAGTATACCAATTAGATGCCGTTTTCTAATTTCTTGTTGATGTTCCTGTTACTTAATTTAAGAAAGCTCTTTTGTCACATATTCTTTTTAATTTTCCAGGCATTATTTCCTTGACTGTGTTATTTGTTTCTTTTCTCAGATGACTATAAATTGCTGCAGCTAAACATTTTAGGATTAAATGAGGTGACATGATCTGAACAAGAAAGTTTGTGCATCAGTATGACCATTATCTAGCAGGTGAATAGGGAGAATTACAGATATTTGGGCTACACTAGCTGTTAGCAGATACTGAAGTTAATTTTGGGAATTGCAATATATTGTTCTTAAAAAGCAATTATTTCCCTAAGACTTCACACCTAGGTTTCAGCTACCTCTTTTTTTTATGTCTATCTAAATAGATGTCTACAAACATTTGGGCTTCAGTGTATGAAATATTGTCAACATCCAAAGGAAAAGAGTTTTGGTTTTGCAACTCATTTAAAAATAGCAAAGATTTTTATTTTACATAAACAGTTATTTCATAGTAAAGAGAAAACTTTGCTTATTTGCAATTCCTTTCTCAGCTAAGAAAGTGATCTATCTAGGAATTGTTGTCTTAATGGAATTATCAGTAATCCAGGTTCCTATGGAATTCCTCAAAACTGAATTTATTATTTTTTTTTAGAGTATCACACATCCTGCCTCTGACAACTACTGATTTGTAGTTTCTGATTTAATTCATACTCTGGCCAGGAAAAAAATACATGGAAAAGTGATGCCTTTAGTGCTTTCTTTATATTCAAAATATTTATATGAACACTCATAACTGAAACAAATGTAAATGTTCTATTCCCTGGCATAGATTCAATAGGTAGGCCTTAATTTGAAATGTCAGGTGTATATATGTCTTCTTTGTAAAATTTTTGAAGTAAAATGGTGTAGTCAGATCTTCCTTGGGGGTGGAGGTCTGGTGAGACAAGAGCAAGATTGAAAAGAAAGCTTTGGTGATGTTGTGGAGAAATCACTCCTCTTCCATTAGCTCTAGAAAGCTCAGGAAAAAGGTGATGAATTAATGAAAACAGAAAGAATGTTAAGTGCATTTTTTCCTAGCACTATTTTAACTGTGAATAAATCAACAAGATTTAAATTAAAGATCTCTACAAGTGGGTAGAACAGCAATGTATTAGCATTATTGACTACTTCTGATGGGTCTGAACTTTTAGAAACATATCACTTTATAATGTGTTTTAAAAAGTATTTTATTTAGAATATTGGCAGAAAAAATGTAGTATATTCTGAAGAGACAATCTAGAGACTTTATAAAGGACTTATTTTATAAAAAAAATATGAAATCAGACAAGGGTTTGTTTTTTTTTAACTCCTAAATACCAAGTTAAATAGATCAATTACTAATGGAGAACTAAATCCTTAAACATTCTATTAAACCTGATAAACTCTGTCTTATTTCCCAAATGAAATGCATACAGACATACAAGCTTAATGTATCTAGAAATTCCTGTACAAAACTGCAAGCAAAACTTGGGGAAAAAGCAAACTTCACAAGTCATGACTTAATAGTTCAATCTTGCAAGATTCTTTAATTTCAGTTCCTGTAACAGAACAGTTTAGTGGAAATCCACACTCGAAATATGAAATTAAACATTTATAAAACCTCCAGTTTCCACAAATGCTTCTTATTAATTCTTTTGAGGTAAAACAGTGAAATCCCATGGACTAATGAAGGGGAAAACCAAAAGAAAAAGAAGTTTCTGAAATAGTCAGTGATCTCATTTTTTCTCCAGACAAAATCATGTGCCAAATCAAAGTATGGCAATATATTAGTGAATATAATACTTAGAAACCACTGGAAGAAAAGAAACTTTAGGCTTACATCACAGTATGAGATGAATGAGGAAATGTCTTCAGACAGAAGTTAAGCACTTTTTATGTCTATGGTGTGGGTATGGGGTTGTGCTGGGACAAAGGTAAATTTTTCAAATATTATCCATATAATTTGTTTGAGTGTCATTTATAGAAACATATTAATTTTAGTGCATGGATTATCAGGAAAACTAAGGCATTGTTTGTTGAAAAAACGCAAATCAGTCTTGTGTTAAGAAGGAAGATAGGATAAATGAGAATGGTTGAAATCAAACACAAAACAGAGGATCCTGTAATGTCACTCAGGCAAAGCCCTAAGTATCAGCACTGATATTTAGGAACGCAAATTGCAAAATACAGCGTCAAACCTTAGCATTCTTAGTAACATAAGGTATCAATCATATTTTCTGATGGAAAATATGATCTTTTCTACTGGAAACTTCCTCACAGGTTTCTTATTAGAGTGTTGTGGATGAAGTGATCACATATGTGTTCAAACTTGTCCTCAGAAGACATACCTTAACTGGGTCTCATTGAAGTCTTGGCTCCTTCAGGATGAGTGCAGCACAATGCACTTCAGTGGTTAAATGTCTGCTACTGCCCTAATAATTTTGTGCTTGAATAGCTCATTAGAAAGTGATGGTGGGGTTGGATGGGTTGGATACACTGGTTTTGTGCAGCAGCAATTGTTCTGGGTCAGGATTACTGCTGCCTTCTGGTCATAGCTGAGTAACCATGCCTGTGTCATACAGGACATACCAGAACAGAAAGAAAGAGGAGGTAAGCTCAGATAACACATCTTCATTGTCCTAAACTGAAGAAAGGCATTTAATATAATTCAGATAATTCCCTTTTACTCATTATGCAGCCAGAGGTGTCCAAAAACTTTCTGAAAGGAACTGTATTTGGAATCTCAAAAAGTTCATATCTTTCCAATAAAATAGTTTTTTTATTTTGTATGCCAGCTATATAGATGCATAAAACTGATCTTTAGAGTTCATTTGGGAGTTGAAGAAGGTCTTAATTATGTAACAAGTTTATGTCTAAATTTAAAGAGCTCAGTCTGACCGCTTCACTAACATTATGTCCTATAAAACTCTGCTAAGTTTTATAGGACATAATATGCACCTTTCTGGAATAAATTAAAAAAAAATCCTAAAATATGCAATAAAATAGGCCTCTAGGTTAGGCAGATGTTTTCCTTAGCTTAAAAGTACATGACTGAAGGTGAAATCATGGTGATAAAGGAGCCATTAGTCAATTTCCAGGATTTTGAAATATATGTTATTTTAATTACTCTGCCATTATTCCAGATTCCTGAATCAGCTATTGAATGTATTGAGAAAACTGAAATTAACTAAAAAAGAAAAAAAAAGGAAAAAAAAAGAAAATTTAGATACGAAATTATGAAAAGGGAAAAAGAAAAAACCCAAACTAACCCAAAGTCCCTCACAAAGATATAGCTGTTTGTTTGCATAAATTGCAGCTCTGAGATCTAGCCACAAAAATATCCCCTTTTCTTTTTTTTTGTTTTTTTTTTTTCTTTTGTAAAAACTTCTGGAATTTCACAAAAATTACAAAAGAAAACTGATTTTATTTCACATAAGTTTTAATCTTCCTTGAAGTGAATTCAATAATTCTTGAGGACTAATGCTCTATGATCAACATATCTCATTTCATTTTGCAAAATGCTTTTATCTGTATCCGAGGTGTGGTGGAAGGTGGTCTCCTTAGTTGGTCTGACACCAACAGATGGAAGACATTATATTTTAGTTAATGTCTAAGCATTAAAAATATACCTTCATTTCCACAGCAATTATATCACCCCTTCCAGCGTTGTCTTTAAGGCAGCTTGATTGTGGGAGAAAAGATTATCTTCTCCTCTACCAGAGCTTATCAAAAAGTTAAACAAAGTCGTGAAAAGCCTAACAGTTATATTTTGAAGGCATAACTTCACATTGTCTACCTATACATAATTTCATTAAACTAAGGTAGTGAACAAAACCAGCAGTTCTTTCTTAAATAGGAAAATTCCCCATTTAAATTCTGTTTTCTTCTATGGTTGTGTATGTCTGGATAACTTGTAGTAATACACTTATATATCACAATAAAATCCAACATAAAATACCACCTGTTCTTTTAGATAAGCCTTCTGTTTTCATCTTTGAATGGAGCCACATATGGTAGATTAGATTAGCATGAAAACCAAAAAATTCTATTATTAAAAAAAAGGTCAGAATGAGGTAGTTCACAAAGGATCAGTAACATATTTATTTTTGTTTATTTCTTCATGCAAAGAGGAATAACTGGACATTAAATTTTTTTTATTAGAAGCCTTTTTATGTCCTGCTTTGAGCATGTTTACTTAAGAACTAAGACTGATTTGTCTTTTCATATCAACAACCATATTATTAGATAATTTTAAAAAATAAAAAATAACAAAAAAAAAAAAACCCTAAAACCCTCTTCACCTTTCTGGAAATTGATTATGTCTAAGAGGGATAAAATAGCAAAAAAATGGAAACTCAACAACAACAACAACAAAGAAAACAAATGCCCAAAACATCCCAACCAACCAACAAACCAACCAACCAACCCCAGCACTCAAGATTATATAAAGGGAAAAGAAATGATTCTGTGGATGTCAGGGGCTAACTTGTGGACTATAGAATCTTTTCCTCTTCAAAATTTTCAGATCAATTCTGTCTGTGCAGGAATAGTTTTTTCCTGCTGTTGCTGCTTTTTTTTCAAGCTGGGGTTCTTTGTGTATAAACACTTGTGAAGGACCACTCAATCTCTTTAAGAAAGATCTGCTCCATCCTTACCTGTTGCCTGGCAACCATGATCGAAATCCAACTTCTCCATCCCTTGCAAACTCTTGTGACTGCCCTGCAAAGAAATAGCTTTTTAGGAGGGCAACTTTACCATCTCTCATCCTCAGTTTCAAGACCTATCAAGTGTACAGGATTTGACTAAGATCTCCCAGGAAACTAAGAAGATACAGGTCATCTTATTAAAAGTGATGCTTCCCCACTGTGAAGTAAAACAACTGGAAAGAAAAGTGAAATAATCTAATTTTTATTGCTTTAAGATTTTTAATCTTCCCTGTTTACACAGACAGTCTGCAAGTTAGTTGTTTCAGATTTTCTCATAACAATGCCAGATGTGAGAGTAATGTTAGCAATTTATAAACTTTATAATGAAAATTCCCAGAAATTTATAATTGTTGATAGCTACTTTGAAGAGAGATGAATGATCTGCACCATCAAAATAGGAGGATTGTCTTAGATTTATCTTTAGCATAAGTTAAAAGTGCAACATGTGACTCTTGCACACCGAATTTTTGTCTGAAACATGTGGGCCTACTTTTTAAGAAGTACCCCATATAAAGCTGGGGTACTTCTTAAAAATCATCACATCAAGGAGAGGAGAGGGGGTGACAAGGAAGGGAGGGAAGGAGAGGTGAGGGAAAAGGAAAGAGAAGGGGAAAGGAAGGGAAAGGGAAGACCAAGCAAGGCAAGGCTGCAAATGTCTATTTGGCCTTTGAATCCATGACACTTAGAACTTTATATCATTGTGTTTCTGCCTTCTTGCACTGGGGCATTTCTTGTTTAAATATTTCTCTTCCTTTACAATAGCATTGAAGCCCCTTACCATTCCTATGTACTGTACATCTAGAGATCCAAACAGCAATAAAGGTAAAGCACAAGATGGATATTAGATTTTCTAATCTTAATTTTTAAAATTATGGATTTTCAAAAAAAATGTCTTCAAACACACTTTCAGTGGGAAGCTAGTGATATTTTTTAAATATTGTTTTGGTTTTTTTAAACAGCGGAGGTTTTCACATAAGTTTTATTTGTTACATGAGTTTTGTAGGTAATATGGATCAAATAATCAGTATTTCTTTTTCAATTTGTTTTTTATGTTTCTTGTACCATAAAATAAATATTTTTTTAGAAAATTGCAGTATTCATGGATATTGTATGGGATCCTGAACGATTTATTTAATCATTCTGTATCTGACTATGAAAAGTATGATTTTATTTATAGACATGCTGAATACAATTAAATGTTAGGCTTTCAAAAAAATTGTAAAGGTTTGAATTATTTCTAATGAAATCAATATTAATTTAGTCTACTTCCTAGTTTTGTAATCAATGGAAAATACTGCATACAAGACAAATATTTAAAGCTATTAAGAACTATTATAATATTCTTGAAGAAAAAACACAAAAATTACTAAAATTAGTTCTACCATGTAATGAGTATAATCCTGAGTAATATGTATATTTACTTCACAATACTTGAAAGTTTCATCCTTATTCTCTCCTATTTATTCCTTATAAAATAGTATGAAGATTCAATGTCATGCCTTCTATTTATATGGTAGGTACCTGTAATTCAAAACTTAAAAATATAGCCTCCTCACTGATTAGACTATAAACATCTGTTTTCAGTAGGGACACAACTAATAACTAAATCAGGAAGCCTAAAGGCTCTTACCTGCCTGCCTTAATAGTCTGTTTGGTTCTGCATTCCTAACAGTTTCCTCACACTGAAAATCATATTTCATGCTACACTTCAGACCAAGCAAGCTTGTAGAACAGCTGCTGAAACCCTTTTGCTTTAATATAAGCATAACTGTTTTGTTCCTTTTGCAGCTATATAAATCTACCTTCTGCTTAGCCACCTGTAGAAAATTGCACCTAAAGTTATGCAGAAAGTTTGCACTGAACTTTGAAGACATGTGCTCTGACATCCAACTGGAAATTCAAACTGTTCTAAGCTAAGAAAAATTCTAAATAGTAAGTAGTTGAAGCCATTAAAGCGTTTGGTCCAGCAACTAGGGCAACAAAAAAACAGGGGTAAAAAGTGAGGGTAAAAACTGGGAACATGTTCTGTCTCGGTGACAGTTAGAGCAGACACAGTGGCAAACTTGCTTATTTCTTCAAAACAGGGTAAGAGGAAATCAAAGTTCACTGGATTAAAAATTATTAGTTCTATGACCAGTAATTACTATGAGATGGGTACATTATAATTTTTTGTTCTTCCAAGATCATATAATGAGTTATAATGCTTACTTACTTGCATTATATTACATATTTCATTCAGATCTAGGCAAAGTTACTTCTGAAAAACAACTGTTAGGTTTTGGCTTCTGAGGCTCCTTTGTTTTGGCTTGTACTCCCAGCCTCTATAGACATTCAGGACTCAGAGGTGAAAGGTGATGCTTGAGTTAGAAAAATTGGTGGTACTGGAAGACAGCCTTTTCACCTGGATGTTTAGGTTTGGTTTTTAAGGCCAATTCAGACTGTCATGGTGAACAGGTGAAGTTTTGCTTTCAGCTGTCATCCTGAAATCAATGAACTGAATTTACTATTGTGCCATTGTGATGCCTTCACAGAAAATAATTTCAGGCTTGTGAAGGAAAGCTGACTGAATAAACACTGTGTGATGAAATTGAGGGCATTTGCTAAATCTTGCCTCAAGGTGAGTATTATATATGTGACGTGCTACAGTAGCAGCCATGTTAGGGACTTCTGGGGGCTGCTTATCACATATTAAAAAAAAAATTAGGATGATTTGTGAATCAAGAGGAATCAACATCAGGGTTTTAGAATGTGGGTTTTTCAAAACTACCCAAATTCAATTTAAATAGGGTGTACTGTTTTGTTCTTGACAGCAAAGATATTTTTAGTCATGCTAATGAGCAAACTACTGATCAGGGTGGTTTGGTCCTTTCTCTCTGAGTTTACGTGATTGTTTTTCACAAATTAATATACTTTCTCTTGAAGTATTTTATTAGTAAATGAACTAACAAAACTATTGAACTATCTAAATTTTGGCAGAATTGGACTTTTTTTCCTGCCTCTTCCTCTTAGTTCTAAACAAGAAACTTTTTGTTCCTGCCATGGTACAGCATCTTTTGTATCTTTTATTTCCTTCCTTGGCAATGAAGTAGACATCTGGGACAACTCTTTCGTTACTGTTACTACAATGTTCAGACAGAAAGGTTGCAAGTTACCCTCTTTAGGTAAGGATCAGATGGCAAAATTAGCAGAATAAATAATGTCTCCAAAGAACTAAAACCTTGAACAAGTAGTTAAAGGTCACTTAATAACTGTTGGTTAAACCGGACCAAGAGCACTCTGGTCTGCACTAGGCTGTTTCCAGCAGGCATCCAAGGGAAGCAAACCTTTCCTCCTACTCAGCACGGGGTGTCACAGGTGGAGGACTGAGTTCAGATCTGGGTCTCCAGTACAAGCAAGCAAGTTAACAAGCAAAGAAATAAATAAGAAAAAGCAAGGATAAATATCTCAAAATGAAGAGATTACGAATTTGAAAGTCAAAAATTGAAGGCAATAAACTACCGTGACTACGGTACTATTTGTCTAAGAGCAGATACATTGATAAGTGCCATTCAGAAAAACATTCCAAAAACAGCACTATAATAGAAAAGCTATCCTGTAGACTTTAATTTACTCCTTCATTCAAAAAACAACCAAAACACAAAAAAACCCTAAGTCACTTCAACTGCCCAAAATCAAAACAGGGAAAATTCTAAATTTCTTCATGACTCAAAAATATATGAATATTTTTTCTAAAGCCTACATAATTTAAAATAGAAATTAAAAATAATTAAATTCTAAGTAATAATATGAAATCATAAAACAGTATAATAAAAGTGAAATATATAAGTTATTAGACTATTTTAGCTGTTAAAATTTGAACCATATTATTTTAACTGAAACTGTAGGTCTTGTGACATTTTCTCTTTCAAATAGCTCCACTCAGTTTTGCAGGGGATTAATATCCCAACAAAAAACACCCAAATTCAAAACAATTCTAAATTCTCAGAAAACTCAAATCAGTCTAAAAGTACATTTCAGTGTTCTGTAATTTTCAAACAGAACAATGGGTTAGACTGAAAGATTACAATTCAGCTATTTTTCATTGGGTAGAAACATGCAGAAACAGCCCAGAAATAATTTTATTTGACATGACTCTATTGGAGCCTTTTCTGAAAATTGTCATAGATTAATTTATGCTAAGATAGATGCCAGAACAGAACTATACCACCCAGCAATGTATCATGTCCTTCTTTACCAATAAAGATCATTGTATTTTTTTTTTTGTCCTGTTTAAAACCCTCCTGTAGAACCAGGCAGACCGGTCCAACCTCTGTCCAAGATGTGTGCAAGTCCAATAGGCTTCAAATGGAATTCTATATTTTATTCCTATCAAATTCAGGGGGTCAATACTTGTTCTAGAAAAGGTAAAATTAGTTCAAAGAAGAACACTTTGAAAATTCTAATATTAAGTATAGAGTCATAGACAGGCTTGGGTTGGAAGGGGCCTTAAAGGTCATCAAGGTCCAAACCATTTCCATGGGCAAGGACAGCTTCCACTAAACCAGGTTTCTTAAAGCCCCTTCCTACCTGGCCTTGAACAATCCCTGGGATGGGGCATCCACAATTTCTCTGGGCAATCTGTTCCAGTGCCTCACCACCCTCCAACTGAGGATAGTCTCACAAAAACTTTTGAGCTATGTGCATACTGTAAATATTTTAAACTTTCAATATTATCAGTATCTAAAGTCTGTATAGCATAAATTACTTTTCACTCAGATCTCTGTATTTCATAATTTTGTGAGTATGCGCGCATATTCAACTAAAATTTATAACTACACTTATTTTACTTATACAATAACATTTTGAAAGAACATTAGCAAATGCCAATGTCAAATATAAATGCTGTATTTTGTGGGGGTTTTTTATGTGTTGTAATATTTTGAGTGAAAATATAAGTTTCTATGTAATATACTTAATTTGAGCCTTCTAGCATTTACCAAATACTCCTTGTAGTTCTGTGGAAATACAAAATTAAATGTTGTAAGTGGAAACAGCTAACACTCATGTTGGAAAATGGAAACTGATTTTTTTTGCATACATACATTTACAAAGTATAAAGTATATCCCAGAGACAAGAATTGCTACAATACTGTCTAAACCACATTAGAGACCTTAATGTTGACATTGAATTTAGACTTCACATCCAGACTTCATATTCTGTATTTATAATGATACAGGTCTCTCTTGGAAAATCAGGCAAAGAAACTCTTTCATATTCTCCTATGCCAAAAGTAAAGAAACATAATCTTTACTGCAATTTGAAGAGCAGCTAGTCATGAATAGCATTGACTGATAATAAAGCAGTATAGGGTTTGAACTGTAATGTCTGAGAAACTTTCTCTCTTAACTTCTGCACAAGTAAAAAGAGAAAAATTAAAGTTTAAAAAAATGACAATAAAATCAACCTAAGTATTATTATTTTCTTCTGAAAAAAATGCACAAAAATTTACATGATTTTAGAGAATCAAACAAAACAAAGAGGCCCCCTTTTGATTACATCTGGAGGTCACTTCAGCCAACTTCCCTGCTCAAGCAAGGTAACATGGAGCCAATTGCTCAGGCCCATGGTTAGGGGCTCTTGAATATCATAAAAGCCCCTAACTGAGAAGGAAGATTCCACAGCCTTTCTGGATAACCTGTATCAGTGTGCTTGGTCACCCACAGTGAAAAAGTGTTTTCTGATGTTCAGAGGGACCTCCTAAGTGTCAGTTTGTGCACACTGCCTCTGGTCTTGCCACTGGACACCACTGAAAAGAGCCTGGCTCTGTACTTTTTGGAATTTGCACACTTATATCAAGCAATTGTGATAAGTTTAAACTTGTCAGTATGCTTTTGATTTTAAATTTTGCTTTTCAAAAATAAGAAAAAAAACCCCACAAATACTCTTCTACATGGAAGAAATCCATGCATTCTACTATGGCATATATGAAGGCTTTAAAAATAAGCTGAGTATTTGAATTATTGATTAAATATTATTGCATAATTAAATATTATTTTAAGCAAAGTTTCTTTGCTTAAAATGTTGTTTATATAAATGTTTTTTCTATATTGAAATTTTTTTTCAGCATGATTAGAATAGAACAGAACAGAATAAAACAGAAGACAATAGTTTAAGTTGCAAGACATCTACAATGGTACTCTAGTATAACTTCCTGAACACTTCAGGGATGACCAAAAGGTAAAGCATGTTATTAAAGACATTAGCCAAATTCCTCTTAAACACTGACAAGATTAGGGCATTTTTCACCTGTCTAGGAAGCCTATTCCAGAGTTTTACTGCTCTGTCAGCAAAGAAATTATTCCCTTTGTCTGGTCTGAACATCACCTGGTGCAGGTTTGAACCATTCTTTGCACACATCCTTTCCCTGGATCCCAGGGAGAAGAGACCAGCAACTCTGTCTCCACTTCTCAGCAAGCTGTAGACAGCAATAAGTTCACCTCTTAGTTTCATTCTGACTAAATTAGACAAAGAGAATTTTTAAAGTGTGGTTGGGAGATGTACACCTTTCGTATCAAATTGTTACTGCTTTTTGGTCTTTGCCATTCAAAGATGAGTAAGAACAGGACATTAAGCACGACTATTTAAAAACCCTACACCTCTATTTCAAATGTGGTACTGATCCTGAAGTTTTAAATCAACTGTTGGGCTGCTAATAAAGTGTTAGACACAGGTTTTTATGACCTGTATAAGGGGCTCTTACATTTTCTCAGTCTGAACTGTAAATGGGGTAGGGTTGCGTGGTAAAGAACATGTTTTACATGCTGCTCTCTGCAGAAGTTAAAAAGAGTGAAGAGAAATGGAGAGCAGTATGATGGATGATAAGCATGCAGTAGGGATCCCCAGGCTCTTCTGTCTGCCACCTGGTAGCTCACACACCACAGCTAAACTGTACTTGGCTGGGTAGGAAGCCAGGGGCTGTCACTGTCACATTGATTGAAAGCACTGCATCCAGGCCTAGCACTTTTGTCATCCTTCTTAAGTATAGCGAACACTTCTTATGTGGGATACACTCACAGAACAGTTTTCAGATATTTTTTAAAGTTTTAGTTCTTAATCTGGTGTGCACTGGACACATTGGTCCTAAGCAGCTAGTGTCCAGAATACAGAAACAAAGAATAAATAGGTAGTAACAACAGGATAACTAGTTGTATCTGATGAATGTATGGAAAACATAAATATAGAAAAAAGGATATGCAAGAAGATGTTACTTTTGGTGTTTGGTTAAAGCCTTCTTAGTTTGTCTCTTTTAAAGAAGGTTATGTATTTTATATGCATTTGTTTGTCTTTGAAGAGTTCATTGGGAGAACTATAGTTATATTATGGTATTCCCAAAATCAGCAAAGGCTCTTCTGTCTTACATCATACACAGATAAGTCAGGCGTTAGAAAAAGGAAAATACTGTACCCATCTTTAAAAGGGATGGAAAGGAGGTCCCTAGTGTGGGAGGGGGTGTGGTAGATGGCCCCCCTGCTTTGCCCTGGGAGGCAACTGACGTGTAGTTTCCCGCCTCCCCCGGTTGTCAATCTTTGTTATCCCTTCCCCTCGTTTCTGTCCATCATTATGTACTCCTTCCCCCAGTTCTGGAAAGTTCTAAGTTCTTTGTATCCCCATTGGTTCTCACCCCGAAGCTACTCCTTCCCTCTATCCCAGTTGGTTGTGACCCTGCCATTCTTCCACTACTCCGCCCCTGAGCCCTCACCTCATTGGCTGTTTTATACCCTGACCCGCCTTCCCAGTTACAGATATAATCCCTGTCCCGCCCCTAGTTCAGGGCTCTCAGAGCTGGTCGTCCTTCAGAGCTGTTGCTTGTCTTCATCACCTACCTCACCTTCCCTCTCCTGAGCCCTCAGGAATAAAACCACTCGTGAGTCACCTGCCTTTGGTGGAAGTCTTTCATTTCTTCAGCTATCCGGCACCTGAGGACCTGACCCTGTAGCATTCCAGAGTGGTCACAGGACCCCAGGGCCTCACCCTAGGAACTACTGACCTCACAGCCTCACCTTTGTGCTTGGGAAGATCATGGAACAGATCCTCTTTAGAAGCTGTGCATGCCTTCATCAGGGGCAAGTCCTGCCTGACCAAATCAATAGCCTTCTATGATGGAGTGACCACAGCAGTGGACAAGGGAATGGATACTGCTGTTGTTTATCTAGACTTCTGTAAAGCCTTTGAGAGAGTCCTTCACAGCATCCTTCTCTAAATTAGAGAGAGTGATTTGGTTGTTAGGCTGGTAGAGAAAATAAAAGAAAAGGTGAGGCGGGGAAGGGAAGGGAAAGGGAGAGGGAAAGGAAAGGAAAGGGAAAGGGAAAGGAAAAGGAAAGGAAAAAGGAAAGGAAAAAAAAAAGGAAAGGAAAGGAAAGGAAAGGAAAGGAAAGGAAAGGAAAGGAAAGGAAAGGAAAGGAAAGGAAAGGAAAGGAAAGGAAAGGAAAGGAAAGGAAAGGAAAGGAAAGGAAAGGAAAGGAAAGGAAAGGAAAGGAAAGGAAAGGAAAGGAAAGGAAAGGAAAGGAAAAAGGAAAGGAAAAAGGAAAGGAAAAAGGAAAGGAAAAAGGAAAGGAAAAAGGAAAGGAAAAAGGAAAGGAAAAAGGAAAGGAAAGGAAAAAGGAAAGGAAAGGAAAAAGGAAAGGAAAAAGGAAAGGAAAGGAAAAAGGAAAGGAAAGGGGAAAAAGGAAAGGAAGAAAAGAGCACATCATCAGACTGCTTATAAAGTGTTTAAAAGCTTTGTTTTTAATAAGGCAGAGACAAAAGGTGATACACTATAACCAATGAAAGTCATCTTCATTCTTCCCTGTCCTTCTTCAGGACTTCTGCTCACCAGGGAAGGATATTGTTCACTCAGATGTATTAAACTAATTTCTCTTCTGTGTCTAAAAAAGCCTAGGCTTTAACATGGTCACTTAGTAATCGGGATAGATAATACTGTATTTTGAATTCACAAGTAGAATTCTTATACTTTTACACCAGTATTATGTTTTCATGAAGCAAAAATGTAATTGGGTTTTATAGGTGAAAGTCTGAAATGAAAGGTTGTGACAATCAAGTTCTTTGCTTTTAAATTCAGCTCAAATTATTTTTTATTTTTTATATATCTAGATAACTAAACACAAAAAATTGTCAGGATTAAAGATAAATGTCTCTCAAATAGCAGAAACACTAGGACAATTTATTTTATAATTCTGCTGATATATTAGCATGAAACATAAAGCTACTGAAACCTTGCTGAAGTCAAATGTGGAGCTTAAATGAGTTTTGTAATTGGATTGAATCAAATGTGCAGATGCTATGTGTGGAATTTAAATTGCAAGCAAGAAGGGAGAACAATTTTGTAAAGAATTTTCCCTGACTTAAAAGAATAATTACTTACTTTTTAAAGATATTATGACTAAGCATATATTTTATAATTTTAAGAAAGCTGCATAAATTAAATTGGAGTGAATAGAGTATTGAAAGTCCAGACAAAAACTGAGAAGACACCAAATTATTAAGTCAAGTTGTACCTCACAAGGCAAGTAAAATAAATGAGGATTTCTTTGCAGTACAGCAAAGAACTTGATTGCTGTATTCTTTCATTTATAAACATGTACATCTATATTTATATAGATATACATACGTATATCTATATCTAAAAAGAACCACAAGGGCACAGATCATGAGTCAAATTCAACCCACCGGACTTTGTTATAAAAGTGAATTTGAATTGTTGTTTGTTCGGGGAAGGAATATTCCTATGTTCAGAACAGAGGAAAATGTCCAGTTGCAGAGAAAATTATGTTAATATTCTTAATTTAACAATTTAATTTTTTAAGGGAATATAATGAGTGTCTTTAAGTATACATGAGATAAAATGGCAGTGACAAAAATTTCTATTTGGAGTGATAAACCATGTTGATGCAAGGATGTATCAGTATTTACATTTATACTGGAAACAAAAATAAAGTTTCTGAACAATAGAGATAAAAAATCCACTACTAGATGTTGAAAAGAAAGTTTATATTAAAATCTAGATGGCTTTTCCCCAGTAGTGATTTTTTTCTTTTAACTATTATATAACTGGACCTAAAGGCATAAGAGATTTCATCTGGCCCTCTATATTCTTGGATAGGAAAGGAAATAATATGACCACTCTGTAAGAGGAGAAGTAAGAGGAAGAAAGTCAGTTCTAGATAATTTGTAACTTCTTTTACTAAAACCATCCTGTTTCTACAGTCTTCTCTTACTACACACTTACACAGCAAGTAATCAAAGTTAGTGAGAGTCTGCAGTAGTCTCCTGTACTCATTTCCAGGGCAGGATGGAAAGACCCAGTTCATTTAATTATGTTCTCAGAAATAATAAAGAAGGGGAAGTGAATTTACCTTGCACGTAAAAATTTATTTTAAAAAAAGCCCAAGCTTGTAAGTCTGCAAATCTAATGATGGTTGTGTTTTGGTTTATCTTGTTTTAAATCTTTTTGTGTATATTTGCTATACATATATTCATATATTAAATCTGTGTGTTAGTACTTAAAGCATTTATAACAGTTCAGTAGAATCTATTATTGAAAATATTGTATCAGAATCAGACAGATGCACATAGGAAGTAAGACAGCTGGGAAAGTGTAGCTGAAGTGTGGGAAAGGAAGGATAGATGCCACCCCCTCATTTTCTGTATCAATTATACCTTGGAAGGAAGAACAAAACCAGAGATTAAAAAACAGCACAGCTTGTTACAGTTTTCTAATGTTATGGTTGCAAGTAAAACAAAGCCTGAAATGTCCTAGTAATCTTGCTAGTTTTATAAAGTTTTGCTTTATCTAAAGGAACATATATATGTTTAAGAGTGCTTTCTACAGAAAATGGTGCACTCTACCTAGAGTTAGCATTTGCTTAGGGAGAATGAGCATATCATGCAGAGCTAATAATGAACAAAAAATATTAAATTACTTTTTTTCAAAGAAAGCAAACAAAGAGAGAAATTTACAGTACTTGGGAAACTAACACTCATAGCATTCAATAAAGGATTAAATAGCTAGGGCTAAGAAACACTTGGTGAGTAATTATGTTCCTTTTTTACACAAAGCAGAGTTGGGAATAACCAGTCTAAAAATATCTAATAACATGTTATTGTATGAAGCGTGGCTCCCTGATTATGTTTGCTGTATTCAGTGCAGTGTATAAAGTGCAGTTTTTCAAAACTGAAATGCTCTAGCCCACTCAAGTTTTTTAGGTGTACATTTGTAGTGTTTGGAATACTGTGCTTTAAGAGAAAAAAATGTTTTGATAACTGTAGTTTTCCATTATGAAGTGGTATTATACATCAGTCACTAATGTAAAAAGTCATTATGAAGAATATTTTACAATGAGTTTTTTCCCCCTAATTATAAAAATATTGAAAAAATGAAGTTAAGGTGGAGTTGTCGGTTAAAGATTCCCTGCTAGACTGGAAGTGACTGGGAAAAACTGGGGAGTAGATGAGAGAAAAATAGTAGAAATAGTAGTTGCTCAGGAATCCTCTCCTGCAAGTAAGTATGATATCTTACTAAGGAATTATTAAGTGCAATAAACCATGAGGGAATCTGAGGAAGAGTAAAGGTGTTGTGACTGGGACAAAATTCTTCCTAGAGCATGTGTGTGCTCAACAAAAAATATTGTATTACTGAACATGAAGGAGTCTTGAGCTAGCAGAGTTTGATAACAGCCTTTGATAAATCAGTTGATGGAAATTGGTGTTGCACTTTAAAAATTTAGGTGTTATCTCCTAAAGTCAGTGCTCAATTTTTATTTCCATTTCTATTACTGTGTCTCAGAAACTGAAAATGGTAAAAAAGAAAGAACATTATTCAGGATTAATGGAGTAATTTGAGCACAAAATACTCTTTGTAAAGCTGTCAAATGTAGTACTGGAATGACTGTAGTAATAAGTTTCAGAAATTAATACTTTATGAAGTGTGTTTGAATTGCTTGCATTATATGTTACAATCTGTCCATAACTGAACTATGGAGAATATAAATATTTTTACTTTTCTTGAAAAAGGGAAACGTGAAGGGAAACATTATTGAAGACTATTTACAGTGAGCTGCTTTCATGTGCCTTTTCCTAATTTTTTATTTGTTGAAATATACAAACTAAAAATTTTGTAATGTGTGCTGCTGCTGCTGATGTTTTCTAAGATTTCTAATTCTGAAAGTAAATGAAGAATTTTATAGAAAGTATATTATAGTTAATCATGTTTTTTAAATGTGAAACCTCAATAATTATTTTCTAAATACAGGAGAAAATTTCATATCCTTTTGAGGTGAATGTTACAATTGCGACAACAAGGCAAGCATTTCCTTCAAGCACCTACCACTTCAAGCTAAGTATGAGCACATATTTTGCAAGCTCTTTTTCTTTAAAATCTCAACGATTTCAACCACTTTTACAGATGAACTTGACAAATTTGCTTACTTAAAAAGTAAAAATATCAAACCAACACTAACAGTCAAAATTTGACTTTGAAAATAAGATCCTGTCTATAAAGAAACTATGATAATGATATAGGGTAATTAAGTTGCATAAGGTCTTTAGGTAGGCAGTCTCATTTTGTTTCAAAATAAACTTAATATGATTTAGCTATTTTGAAAATGCATTAAGCTAAATCATATTAAGGCAGCTTAATAAGAAAAGAAAAATCCATAAAAAGGCTAAGTCAGTTGAATTAATTAATTTTCAGAGTTTGTTAGCATTAACATTATGATTTGCTATTATTAGAAAAGGCATGGCTGTCACTGTAGCTCTGAAAACTCATCACAGAGGTACCGCTAATTTGCATCCAATTTCTTCCACCAATGATTATAAATTATTTGGTGTGGGAACAATAACGTTTTTATTTTCTCCTGAGATGCATCTAAAAGCCCCATTACACATGCATACAGCGCCATATGGCATATTCACTCAAAACATTTTTACACACCCTTATCAGATCTCTTATGGATAATCCACAAACAGAAGCCCAAAAGCAAAGGATCACACAGTGTGGCAGAAGAAAGCAGTAGTCTATCTGCCTTTGCAAATTTTCATGGTAGAAAGCAATTATTGCATTGTCTTAAGGAATAAACAGCTCTGCTCATCAGAAATTGAATCATGGATCTTTAATAAAGAGATTTTTAATCATTATTTTTTTTTTAATAGCAGATACAACTAAATTTGAATCATTAGTCCAAATATTCTTTAGACATTGACTTTCCTTGTATCTGTATTAGTTTGCTGGGCTGCTAAGCATTATCTTGGTAGTGTTTAAAGTGATTTTTACATGCACTGTTGATGAGGGACAGGAAAGGAACCCATGGGAACCTCAGCTCTTTCATTACCTGCTACCAAGCTGTTTACTTGTACCAGGTTGCCTCATGATGCATTTCACAGTAGCTTCAGGACAGTCTTGTTGTCTGGCCATACTAGTCTAGCAAAGCTTTATGTCTGTACTGATCAGCTGCATTCTTTATTTTAAATTGTTATAACTTCTTCAAAGATTTTAGTTCATAGCTTCATCCAGTCTATGCTAATTCTTCCATTCCCTAAAACCTCTTTCTTAAACTTGAAATTTAATACTTGTCTGTATAAGACACCGACTTACAGAAGTATTTAATTTTTTCATAGAAAGGAGTGCTGCTTTTTTTTCTCATTTGGAGGCATCATCTGGAAGTAGATAACATTTGTTTTATTGTCAATAATACATGAAAAAAGAATTGTATGACTTCATCAGAGTCTGAAGGAGTTTAAGTTGGGATTTGAAAACTGCCAAAAATGACAGCATGACAATGAAAAAAAAGTGTTTCTCTTAAAAAAAAAAAGGATAAATAAGTGGGCTTACTGAGAAACAGAAATGACATTACAAAGTAGGAAATTTTGTTTCATTGCTGATGAGGTTTTTTTTGTTTTCCTCTTGGTTTTTTTTTTTATTTTTCTTCCTACAGATTGAAAAGAAAATACAAGAGATTATTTGTCTAACTAAAGATGACACTAAACTATTCTTTTAAATTCTGTAAGGTAACAATCTTTTCAATTATGTTTTATTATTTCTGTTTAAAAATTTTTTCCCTCCAGTCACGTATACAAAATGATCTTTACATCGGTAATGATTGAATAGGACATTGCATGCGTTGTAAATATTTTATAAATGAAAAGACACGTTTTGAAATCTGAATACATAAAGTACAAACTGCAGTACTTTCTTAGCTTTCTGTTTTGATTATTTTTCTGATTTCACAAATTTCACATTTCTGTTAAATATTTCACTCCTGAATAATCAGAGTACTATAGAAAATTTACTTGATAATATTATAAATAGTCAGCAGGGTTTCTTAAATTTTGACTTTACAGGTCTTATTTCTCATCAGTATTTTCTTGAATTCTTTTCAGTCATTGGTACTCAGGCACACAGTGCCCTAATCAGCTTCTATGATTGGTTGTATCTACTGATACTGAAAGACCTATGTTCCTCTTGATTCTTGATAAAAGGGTAATTATCCTGTACCTTGTTTAATTATCCAAGTGTAATATTGTTTCAAGTTTAATATATGCTTGCTTTTCTTTGTATATATATATATATATATATATATATATATATATATATATATGAATCATTTTAGAAGATTTTTCTCTTACACTTCTTTGCAAGTTTCTTACCATATTATCTTTTCAGCTTTCTAACAAAACATCTACTTTCACACAAAAGTGACACTAAACTACTAAACTTCATGAACAACTGTTTACTTCTGAACCAAAAGCCACAAAGCAACAAACAGCAGATCCCAGCAATAGGTAGCAAAAGCTCTTAAGAGTTGGAAATTAATATAGTTCTGATTATGCCACAGATTTTGAACTCATTTTACAAAAAATCCCCCAAATTATTTACTATATAGAATTTCTAAATATATATTCTATGAATATAATACATACTTAATCTGTATATAATATATTAGCATATAATTTCTTTGTTATATATAATTATATATTAATATATATAATTTCCAAATAAACACATAACAATTGTTTGCTTTTGCCAAGAATTTGGTAGCACTGTAATCTTAACAAACTCCATTAACATGCACTAAAATTTATATAATGACGGTACAGAATAGGACATAAGTAATCAATCTTTAGTTTCAATTAAATTCAAAGCTTTTGTGTAGTAACTGATAGAATAAAGTATGTCCGGAGGTTTCTAAAGAGTCATTTATCTCCATTAAGGAAAAATCCAGAAGGTTTTCACTTTGTGGAGCTGAACAATGAGCTTGTGATGAAGTTATATCTGATGATTTTCTTGGCAAGTCACTAAAGTCATTATCCTCCCACCTGCATCAGAATTAGCTGTTTGTAAGGATTGATTAGTTGGGCAGACAGACTTCTTGAAAAAGCATGATCTTAAGTGAAATTGCAACTTCCTTTGATTTTCACAAAGAAAGGATATTGTTAAGAAAAATTAAGACCACAGATAATTTGCAAATGTCTGGTCATATAGAGATGATTCTCGAGTTAAAAATATGTTGAATATTTAATTTCAGTACAAAGTGCTTAGGTTTGCCTTTGATACCTAATTAATTTTTGAATTTGCAAACATTACTAATCTGGAAGTACTGAATTTTCAGACTCCTTTGGTGATTCTCCTTTGGACTCAGTCTCCTAGTTACAGATTTTATCAGTACAAAGAATGGATTTCAGAGAACAATCAAGTGATCAAATAGAAATGTTAAATTCTGATTCAAGCTGAACCAAAAATTTAGCTAAACTTTTTCACATAAAGGTACCTACACATGGAGAACATTTTTTTTTGTAATAACATTTAGGCTGAATTACATCATCTGCACTGGATAAAATTCCTAAACATAAATATTTTGTGCCATTTTTCAAACTTTTCTTCCAGCTGGCATCTTAGAATATAAGTCTCTTGCAGATCCTGTATCTTCTTTTTTGAACTTGTACTTATGCTCAAATACACATGCATGTCAGACGAGACTGGATAGATTAGATTAGGCAACTGAATATGAATGACTCATGTATTAGGATATTCAGATAGTAAACATCTGGGCTTACACAGAATTTAATGGGAAGAGGGGATTATATTGCTGAAATGTGGAGAATCATACATGAGTCTTGATCCCATAAGACCTGTCTGGGAAGATTTAGTGCTTCCCATTTATCAATCATATGTTCTCTAAAGATAGTCATTGGGAAATTCCAAATCTATGAACAATGTCAGGTTATTTAGTATCCAGATATAGCTCTCTATCCTCTGTAGTTTCCGAGTATTCTGAACTAGGGTTTTGATGGAGTAACAGGGGGAAAACTGAAAGTTTTCAGCTTAGAAAGAACTTGTAAATGAAGTTGGAGTTGGGGTTTAGACCTGCCTTAAAGTAATCAGAATGTGCAGTCTCACTTCAGAACACTTGTGAGATGTGCAAAGGAAACACTTACATATAATGGTCCTGTTTTTTATCCTTATTGGTGAAGCTGAAACTGTGCATAGAGGAATAATTTTCTGTAGTTCGTTGATGAGCCACTTTGCTGATAGGGAATCAGGAAAATCCTAGATCTTGATCGATGGTAATGCTACTGCTCATGCACTTCAATATTGTGGGGGTTTTTCCCCCTCAGATTTTTTTCGAATTCTGAGGTAATGGAAGAGCCAGTTAGGAGGCATTCCTACAATAACTTCTAATATTTGGTTTAGACAGGCATCAATTCAGTGATATTCAACAGAAAAGTCATTTGAAGTTATTCCAGGACCAAACATTTGAGGGTCAGAGAATTAATTTCATGACCATTGACTACCAGAACTAAATAATGTTCTATACTCAGCTGAATTTAAGTGCTAACAGAGTGTTAATGGGAAATGTTGAAATAGAAATTAATGTGCTGCCTTTTTTTGTTTGGTTAGTTGTTTTTGGTTTGTTGTTTTGGTTTTTTTGTTTTTTTTTAATAGGAGATGCTTATCTCTAAAATCAGTTTAGGCATATAGGCCAAACAAATACTCTGAAATAGATTTTACACTTAAAGACTAAAGTAGAAATCATATGGATGAAGTATCCTTTGTTATTCTAGGTTACTGTTCCTTATTTTTCCTTTAATTAATTGGATTTGGAGCAACCCTGCATTTTTTTACTATCAAGTTCACTTCCATTGCTATCAATGATAATTCTGTATTTACACCTGAATACGAATACTCCACTGATTTTTCTGACACAATATCCCTGATAGAGCAAAACTTATAAGACTGAGATATAGTGCTCAATTAAATATTAATGTTCTTCTGTTTACTTAAGAATTCAATTTTATCTCTAGGTGCTTATCAATTAAAATTGTTGCCTGTAGATTATATTGGGAATATATAGAATTATTTAACACTTGCTATATATTTTCTGATAAATCAAGCTAAAAGTCTTGGATACAGTCATCACTGACTTACTGAGAACTCAAGATTTTATGCCAACAAATTTAAATCTTATCATTAAAAATGTTGCATATATTTGACTCTTTCTTCAGAGAAATTTCTGAAAAACTATATTTCAGTTTTTTATATAATTATCTCCAAATTTCCTTCATGATTTGCTGTTCTGGTTAGAGAAATTTTTCCCAATAATTGTTCTTTATTAGCACTCTGTTTTCTTACTTCCTCATAATTTCCTTTTTAGTAGTTATTTTATGCAACAGATTTTCATGGTATGTGTTGAAGAAAGGAATTGGCATTTACATTTTAAGTATGTCTATGACCAGTTTCAGATATCTACTGCATTGACTAAAATAAGAATTAGGTTACTATGACACGAAAGCCTGCAAAAACACTTGTTCCTTTCTTTATTATTTTTTAAAAGAGAGACAGAAAATAGTTCATATTAGTGTTGAGCTCAGCCTTTTATTTGATTATTTTCATGATTAATTTGATCATTTCATAGCTTGAACGTATTTACCTGTTGATTCAGTCTTTAATATGAACTAATTTTGACTTCAGCACTATTCCATCTTCAATTAAATCAATACTGTAATAGTAAAGCACAACAGCCAGATGTTTCCTCTGGTGTGTTTTGCTATCAGTTCCTTTTTAATAATTATCCATAAACAAACCTGTATTCTGAGTTCTAGTGAAAACTCAGAGGTAAATAACACAGCCTAAATCTATTTTATTAGACTTACTGATTTGTATCTCAATATTAGATATACAAGAAGATTTCATATTGCAGTGATTACATACAGCACTGTGTACTTGGGGATCCTTTGAGGACTGCTAGGAAGAGGCAGGATCCACCTGGCCAAGAAGGAACAAAGCAATTTTTCCAACAGGCCCACTCACACAGGGAGGACAGCTTTCAAGTAGGAAGGATACAGGTAGGAGATGACAATCCATACAGTAGAGGGGAAGTGGTGGACAGTATTGGAAACACAGGGTCACAGGGTAGTGTGGAGAAGAGCAACTTTTTATTGAACAAAATAAGGCTGAAGGGAGCTAGCTAAGTGTATCTGCATAAATAAGGTAGCGATGAGAGGGCAGCATGATGGCAGAAGCTCTCACACATTTTCTGGGAGCTCATCACCACTGCATTCCTCTCTGAAATGCCTGTGTCCTCATGCACAACATATAGGGAACATGGAATTAGGAACTAGATTTCTGGGAATTGTTGGAGTGCTATGACTTCACTGGGATTACAGGGATGGACATACATAGAATCCTTACAAAGGACAGGCAGAAAGGCATCAGGAAAACAAGCCCTTCTTTTGAGAAAACAGTGACAATGCATGAAGCTTTACCAAGATATGGAATGATAAATCAGGTAAAAGTTTACAGTTCAGCATTAATACACAGACTAATGTGCAATCCATTGTGATGGGACTCTGCTAAAGACCACCTACTCAGGAAAAGTTAGATAACTTCTTCCAGTAACTGGAAGAAGTCTCATTTTCACAGTGCCTGATCCTATCCAGCATCCTAGCTTTGGAAACAGTCAGATTCTGTGCATATATGTACTTTGAGAACCTGTATACCTTTCTAGTTAGTCCAGCTACAAGTTGGTTTCCTATGTGTTGTGTTTGTCTTTCAGCTGTAGGATAAAGGATACAGGATAGCCCAGACACATCACTACTATTTTAGCCATTTTACCAGTATGATTATCAAGACTTCATTTCCTGAAACATACTATTGTCTGCACTTTATTGTGCTTACATATTCTCTCTTCCTTCCCTTTGTTGTTAAAAATAACACTGTCCACTATTTCCTCTTCGTTTTTGTCAAGTTTCTTCCAATTCTTTCATTATTTTCTATTTGCCCTTGGGATAAAGGCAGCCTTCATGTCTTTCTTGAAGGATGTCCAAATTCTTTGTTGAAATTTTATGGCTTTTTGCCTTTCCACTGAGCTCCTGCCATCCCTCTTTTCCTTACAATACTTCATCTTTTGGTTTGTCAATTCTGTTTTAATAACAAGTGAATGTATTTTCATGTGTTCTACAAAGTTATGAGCAAGACAGTTCACTATACAGATTTCTAATTTTGTCAAGATTTATTGTAAAGGTTTTGTTTGTTTGTTTGTTTGTTTGTTTTTAACAACAGTGATAGACTCTGAAAGCCAGCTTGTCTTAATTGATGAGAAACTTCCTGGCTGAATTATAGGTTGTTGGTTTGAAAGTGTGAAATGCAGTCCTGTAAAGGCCACAGTGACCTTTTTTCTTACATTCTGTTAGGAATCCAAATGCAACATTTTATTAAGCTGAGCTCAGTTGCTAAGGCACATACTTTTCAACAATAAAATCTATTTCATAGCATTTCATAAGGCAACATTTAAACACAGCTAGCCAAATTTCTGCATGATCTTTCTGCTGTCATTGAACAATAGCAATTTGTTCCTGGCTGTCTCTCTGCACAGAAAGACAATAATTTGTCTGTGCTGGCATTTTTTGTTCTGGAGTCTGCTTTACTTTAAGGAACAGGTAGTAGCGGTTCATTTGGCTTTATAAGGAATAAATTGTGAGATTCAGGGAATAAATTAATAATGATGTGGCAAACAATTATTTTTAAATGATAATACCTTAACAAATATTTGGAAAAATCCAGTGTACTAACCTAGATGTTTATTTTGGAAAACACAGTTTTAAGGTGAACATTTATTTTAATCCATTTGTGAAAAACTTTGTGTCCCCTCCCAATTTCTTGTTCATCCCCAATCTACTCAGTAGAGGAGGCAGAGTGGGAAAACTGCAGACATTGTTCAGCAATTTAAAAACACTACTGCTGTTATTGACCCTGCATGATTAGTACAACCAAAACACAGTGCCATACAGGGTGCAGTGAAGAAAATTGGCTCCATCTCAGCCATACTTTGTACATCAGCTCACTTTAAAATATGCATGAAGGCTGAGACTTGGCTGTAAAAGCATAAGCATGAAATGAAACTTAAAATATCTGAGCTCATCATGAGTGATCTTCTAGGTACTGTTTAGAATGCTGACTGCATCTCTGAGGCTCACAGCTAGTTCTGTGAAGATAACTGTGGTATCCTATACTATCTGAAATTTCACCAGATGCATGTTAGGTAATTTGATCCCACTGTAGATGTTCATTTATTAGGTTGACGTGAGGTGCTTTCAGAACGCTCCAGAAACACATTAGAAAAGTGAATCACACCCCCCACTTTTTAGGCAACCCTGCACAACCCCACTTTATAGATCAATTGTAAGTGCTCTGCAGACCTAGTTACATGTAGGTTATCATTTTTGGTTATGAGAAGAATATAGAATTATGTGTTAATGAAGTGACCCTCACTGTAACTCGAACTTTAATATTAATAACTTAATCATGATGGCTTTTTAAAGTGATTTCCTTTTAAAAATGAGGTCTCCTTCAGAAAATCAATGCATACCTTTTATTAAATTCAGGAGTAATTTCAGGGTTTTTTTGCTGTTTTATAATCTGTTTCCTCACAGAAATTATTAATCTTGCCTCCAAATTTTTATTTTGTTTGGGAAGAAAAATGTTAAACATTCTTATGTGTATGATTGAAATGAGGCTGTGTCTTATGCTCAGTTGCTGTGTATTTAAAGTTCAGACAACATAATTTTAATTCTATTGTCTATTGTTGTTACTCTGTGTCAGACTGTTAAGAATACAAGACATAAAGAGATTTGTTCACTATAGCTAAATAACATGGAAGATAAGTCAACTGAACTTGTTTTGCTATGATTCTGCAATTGATAAAAATGTTTTTTGTTAAGTCAATATTAAAAACATTTTGTTTCAGGTTGGGAATTATGTTTTGTTTCTTAAGCACTGACTTCTACACAATGGAAACACAAAGTAAAATCAAAATGGTTGTGTGGTGATCCTCAAGACAAGTTTGATTAAGAGTAATGGAGAAATAAATTAAACATACAGGTAAGAATCAGAGATCTTGAATATTTAATATAATTAGGAATTCATATCAAGATCCTTGCTTTTAGTCCAACAAAAAATAATGAAGACTACAGAAATAAGATCACAAGATATCTGAGTGAACAGAGTGTTTTAATACAACATGAACTTCTTTGCTTTCCACTTCATGGACGATTAACAGTTTGCAGATGGAGACATGAGCTGGTTCAGGCTAATCTTTGGATCCTGGACTTCATGTGCTAGATGCATACGACTGAGAAATTAATCATTAGGTTACTCTAGGCTACTCTCAATACTCTAGTTGATAAAAATACAAGGATATAGACTCAGACACAAATGTCACCAGCTGTTACATTCTAGCAGCCTCAGTAAAAACTAAGGAAACTATGGCAAATTAGGCAAAAAAAAAAAAAAAAAAAACCAAAAACAGGGAAGCAGTAGAAATTAGTGCAATTAAGTTTGGTGGATAGGACATTTTAAAGCCTGATTTACATTTCTAGGAGCATTTCAGGACTTCAGAAGTAGCATTTTACAAGCTCTGACACTAAACAAGGGCTACTTGTGAGAGTTATTTCCAAAATCCAGTTCTTCTCTTTAATGTGATTGGATTCTTCAGCAAGAACATAAGTGGAAACATCAAGACTAGTCCATTACAAGGTTATTGCTGGCCTTTTTTCTGTTCTGTCTTTCCCCAATATCGTCTCCTAAGTACATTCTCTTGTCTCTTATCAGGGGCTCTTGTTCTGTGGACCAAGAAAAGGAGTTTGAGTTGTGGTACCCACACAGACACTTCCTCATGCCCCTGCCCACCTTGGGATGGAGATGATGAGTAACAATGAGGAAATTCTTGGGCTGAGATAAAGACAATTCAAGAAGTGAAAGAAAAGGGGGAAAAAACAAACAAGAACGAAATTATGCAAACGTAATAAATCACTGCCTCCCACAAGCAGACTAATACCTAACTAGTCTCTGAACAACAACCAACTCAGAAGAAAAATGTTTTTTGCTAATGATGTTATATGGTATGGAATACCCTTCTGGAAGGGGGCAGTGTGAGAAACTGAGAAAGCCTTGATGCTATGAAAGCACTGTCTCACATATTCATAATATTAATTATAATAACAAAACATTGGTGTGTTATCATGACAATTTCAGTCACAAATCTAAAACATAATGTCATGCACGTTTTTATGAGGAAAGTTATCTCCATCCAAGACAGACTCAGCACAATTTGAAAACTATATTCTTCTATTCCTGAAGAAATTTGAACCCAAGTATTTATTTCATCAGTCATTCTTGCCATCTTTCTTGACTTAAAAAGATAATGTCTAATTTACCATTTTTTTAGAGTTAAGTGGCCATGCAGCTGTGAGTTGCAGGGCTAGATGAACATCAAGCATGAGTGTGATTCCAGACCAAACAAACAGGAAATTGCTTTCTAGATTATTACATTTTTGCTACTCAGCATATGTGAATGAATAGTCCTTCAAAAAACTGTTTCCTAAAATGTGGTTTACTGACTGTTTAATATAAATGCAAAATTAACATAGGAAGAAAATAAATTAATAAGGATTAGAATGCTTTTAGTTCAAATTAGGCTACTAATCAGCACAAAATGTGAAATTCATGAAGTTGGAGGCAATATAACTCACTTGGCTATGGAAATGGGAAATCTACTCTCTGGTCTAAAGACTGCTTATTTGTTTTTCTACACTATTTTAAAAAATGAAAAAGTTATAAAAGGAAAGAGCAAGATCAAGGATCTTCTGTGTTTTCAGGAGAATGCCAGAACCATTTGCCTACAGAGTCACTTTTTATTTATTTGATGGCTCTTGATCCATTAATTTTGCATAGTTTTTTACCCATAGCTGAGAAACCACAAGGAAGTTGAAACAGCTCTCCTCACACTAATATTCATACAGAAATTAACAGAGCATCAGCCAGAGGCTAGAGTGAATGACTACACTAGAACTTCTCAGGTGCATATTTTGAAGCAAGTCAATTGAACTTTTAGCTTCTTAGTAATTGAACTATTAAATAAACTGTTAAACTGAACTTTGAAAAATGCCGAAATTATTGGAATTAAGCTTTTTGAACACAGCTGATTTACAACAATCTGTATTCTGTAGATTATCACACCTGGCTTCTCACTGATCCCTACTTACATATACTAGGAAATTTCATCCCACAATTAGCAGTTCTAACTGAAGAGTATGTTTCTAAATATCTATACTGGAGTTATATGGATTAAGGTATTTGTATTAAATATTTTATTTTGTAGTTGGAATACAAAATTTATTTGTTCAATAATTGTATATTTATTCTTTATACTATTTATCCACATCATAATTTTTAACCTCTTGCAGTCATATCAAATATACTGAATATTTTCATACATCCCTATGAGGTACTTAAGGCAAAAAAATGAAGAACAGAAAGACAAGATAGGAAGCTATGCTGCATTCCATTGTGAATTATATAAAAAAATTATTTCCTGTATACTGACTGTTACCATTTTCACACCTGCAGAGTTTAGTTAGCCAAACTCCAGTATGACACTGCCATGATGTATTGTTATTTGTATCTAAGTGTTTCTGTTTGCCAGAAATCATGTAGGAGGTCTTTAAACTGCAGCATGTGAAATGAGATGGGATGCCTGTGAACCCTGCCCTTATGAGGAGTTCCAGTTACCATCAAAAAAGGAGAATAGCCACTTATGTGTTTCATTTCATTAGGAACACTAAAAGTTAAATTTGCTTAATGCCATACTAAAGGCTCTATGTTATGATTATAGCACCAGAAGTATATCACATTTTAATACTTAGAAAGCATTCAACATGATTGCAGGAAATAAACAACAAATTACTCTCAATCTTTCCATGAATATTCATGGAAGTGAAAACCAACCAGTCAGGGATGTACAAAATTTCACACTAACTCCTTACAACTAATATGAAAATTCTTGAGGTTTGGGGATGATTTTTTGTTTGCAATTTAAGTGAAGACCAAGGTAATTTATTGTATAGAAAACATTAGAGACATTCATATGGGTTATTCAAACAGGTTTTGAAGCAGTTGTCTGTGCCACTAAAACATTCCATAACCTAGTACAGCAAAGTTTACATATCTCCTCTACAAGCGTAATAAATAGAAATATGCCTGAAATTTTCCATCTGTATTGTATTCCATGTCTGCCCATTTAATGAGGCATTTTCTTAAGTCTCACACACACACTCCCTTTCATCCGTAAAAACTTACAGATTCTACTGGGGAACATAATTTCTAGGAATAACACCTTCCAGAGCTACAAAAGACTGAACTTTGAGTTCTTTTAGGACAATCAGAGAATGGTTTTTTTTTTTTTTTTTTTTATGTTGTGAAAGATTTTTAACTTTTCAGATTGCTCAGCTTGATTCTTTCACTGACCCAGAAGTATGAACCAAGTTCTGCTTTGGCCATCAATGTCTTAGGGGTTGCTCCAGAAGAAACCTTAAGCTGTTGAAGATATTTAAGTATCCCTCCTCCTTTGCCCACCACATCCAAAAATTGTTACAAGCCCTTAGGATATAACTTTTTTTTTTCCTATATATAGCCTACCCCCAAAATTTTTGGTTCAAAACTAAACTGGCCAAAAATTAGATGTTTACATGCAAGTATGTTTTTAATATTCTACTGACATTTGCAATGCCTTAGAATATCTAAACCATACACATAGGTCTAGCAGAGATGGCACAGGGCAGAAAGACTAGTCAAGGCACTTAGCAGCAGGATTGACGAGTGAAGGCTAAGCAGGACATTCCGATTTATTTAAAATAGCATCAAATACCTACTCATATATTACTGAATCTAGCATCTACACTGGAGAAAACTATTCTAGAATTGGTTCTTTTACCCACCCATTGATGTCCAGTGTAGATTCATGGGGCAAATGAAGTAATCCTGAACACCTTTTAGATATGAGAAACTTATTAGATTCCTCCAGATTTTATAAGCTTAATCTAACCATGTTTTATATATTTCTTCTGTTGTTTCCCTTAGTATAGCAGTTTCCACATACCATGGTGAAATGAGCAGATCACTGCTATGATTGTAAACTTCTAAGCAGCTGTTTGTGGGGAAAAGAAAATACCAAGACACAGAGGTTTTGTTCATCCTTTAATTAAATTGGAGACAAGATGGTATTTCAGTGATGCAGGCTACCATTGGCCATAAAGTTCATGTTCATGGTAGAACTTGTTGTAGGTGACTGAGTAAACTGAACTGTAACACACCCTACTCTAAAGCTCAGCCTCAAACATCAGTGGTTTGTTTTCTCTCCTTTTAAGGAAAGTTTTGAAGTACATGATGGCAGTTACAAACCCTTTAAGTACACATGTGTTATCAAAAAGGCAATGTGAGATGGACTGCAGTCTAAATATTTCCTTGATGCTGCAGATGATATTGTCTCTTTCCAAATGGCTGTCCTTGGCAGGAAAGTGCCTCGCCCTACACATGCTATACAACTGATGCTATTCTGATTAAATATGGTTCTAAAGTTAATTTATCACCCAGAAGTTAAATTTAGGATACATGGAATGATTGTGGAGATAGTGAAAGATTTACAATTTTTGAATATATTGAAAAAGGAAATAAGAGTGATGATTAGCTCTCTCCAAATAAGAGGCTGAAAAATGGGAATACACTTGACATAGATGAACTGCATTTTTTTGGTTCCGTTTGTGTATGGATACATGCTGTGTTTTTGCATTACTGTTCAGAGGATTTCATTTTTTATTTCAAAGCCTATTATTTGTGGGGTGCCTGAAAATGTAGAATAAAATTGTAAGTACAGTTCTGTATACTGTTCTCCTGTTCCCAGTAAATGCCTGTACTCTTGCCAGAAGGTTTTGTAATTTTTCAGTCTCTTTGGGGTCTCATTTCTTTATTATGTATTAGTAGAAGTCACTGCATATGTGAGATACTTTATTCAAAGCCAATAGTGCATAAAGCAATTTTAAAAATGGATAAATATATGTGATATTTGTCAGCGTCTAAAACATCTCAATGTTTCATTATCAAACACTTTTTTTGGTAAAATTTATACAGTCATGAATATTACAAAATAACATTTAAAATTAATAAGTACGTAATGTAAATATTTTATTTGAATTTATTAATTTTAGGTAGAAAATAGCTGTTGACTGATGAAATGTTCAGTATTCAGTTAAGAAATTATCATTCTGCCATACATTTAAAATAGTTATTGCAGGTAGCTGTTTCATCTACAGACATAAGACCTAATATAACAGTATATATAAAATAAGCTTACAATATTTAATAAACACCACATACAGTATAATAAATGCTAATATAATAATTTGCATTTAATTTCTAAGCAATTTAGTGAATATTTTCTCCACATATCAGTAATTAATTCTAATGAATACTGTAGAATGAATTGCAAGTAAAGGTTGAACTAGCAATCAAATAAATATGAAAAGATGTACAAAAGCATTATGCAATTTTAGTTCTGTTTTTCTGAAAATACTTAGACAACTTATTACACTGATGTAAATTATGCATTTTTAAATAAATAAGGAAACATAAAAATCTCTTTAATTCTGAAATCTATAGAGTTTTGGCACTTTCATGAAATTGTTTACAATCACAGAGTCACTTATTATGATGTTTCCAACCAGTAATGAATAAGCAAGGACATTTGCACTTATAAAGGTAAACCAGTCCCTAGTGATCTGACAAAATATTGAAAATAATATGCAACCAGCTGTTCACTCCTAAAATTCTTGTGTATCTTGCCCATATGCATCAAATTCTTGATGTTGCAAGACATTTTTGATGTTGCAAGAATGTCTTAGTTTTTTTTTCCTTTGGTATGACCATCTCCCTCCCACTTTGCAAGCACTAAAACAGATTACATTACTTTGTATAGCAGCAAGTATCTCAGGAAAATCCCTGTGCTTTCAAAATATTCATTCTCTCCTTCTTCAAACAACTATAAAAACGAAATGTTCATGAATTCACAAATGTTCTGTAAATTGTTTTGCCTTTTTATGCCCACTGAGCTGTCATGGTGCCTCTTGACAGATGCTGTTATTATTAAATGCAGTCAGAAATAAATTTAGCCCAAAAATCTTGGGAAGATTGGCAGAAGGGCTACAGGTTTCTATGAGAAAGATTTCCACCAAGAAGAACGGTTTTTGCTTGATGGTAATTGGAAAGATCACTTTAGAGAAGTGTTAACCACTATTTCTCTCTGCAAAACTACAGTTAGTGTACCTGCAATTTTTTGTATCATTATCTCTCAAGTGTAATGGCCTTATGAGATGCACCTGCTACAGTATTGGCAAGGCTTAGGAGCAAGCAAACAAAATAAATGCTTCAGGGGAATATCAGTGTAAAGCTGTTGAAATCAAGCAGGATAAAAGTACTGTGGATTACATGTACCCTGTGTACCCCAGGGAATTATGGCACATTGCACCTCAAGCAGAATATAGAAGCTATGACAAAGTGAAATTTTTAGCATCACTTTAAAATACTAAGTAAAAGCACTTACTGATCATTCAGTGAAAATATAGGAGCATTTAAGAGCTCTTGTTGAACCGTGCTGAAGCTAAGGTTGATAATATTTTGCTTGCAATTTCTGAAACATAACGATGTACTTGGAAATACCACTGGAATAGATATGACCTGTCTACAAGTTTTATTCCTGATTTAACGATGACTTAATCATTCATATGAAATTATCCCTTCCTTTCTGTGAGGCTTCACATGGTGCTACAACAGCTTGAAAAACTGTTCACTTCATGACAAGTTATTATCTTCACACTTACGAGGAAGATATGTCTGGTACAAGAATCTTAAGTAACAGACCTTCCAAACTTAATGAGAAGAGTTTCTCTAAAGAAAGAGATATGAGATAATTTTCCATAAAACTTATGAAATCCCCAACCCATATACAATTTTGTCCGTATCACTGCCAGCGGCATTTCTTTCATCCTCTAATCTCTGAATTGCAAAGCATGGACTCTACCTGCCTCGCAGTAGTCAATACAAAGTACTAAATGATAAAGATAGCATTGCTGATTCTCTCAGACTTCAAAAACTTTGATACCACCTGTCTATGCTAGTCACAGAAACTTCAACTGTCTGTGAAAACCAAGCATTTCTTCCAAGTATCAAATGATGTAGATAGAAGACAATGGTGTAGCTCTCTGGGAAGGAGAAAGTGTCTGAGATGTTACATAAAGGATGAGTAACAGCTATCTTAGAGACTCTGAGGGCAAGTGGCATGAACTAGCTTATGACTGTAAACACAATTTCTCTTCTCCCAGCAGGCATAAAACTTTCTAAGGCAGATTGCTGGTGTCTATACTATGTAATTTTTGGCTCTGGATCATTTTGGCCTCCATGAGTGCTCCTACACTCCTTAAACATAATTCCTATCTTCAAATCACCTCTCAGAAGAGCCCTGGTTGTCAATAAATTGAAGATGAATGAGCAATGCTCACTAAGGACAAAGAAATGCAAACCTAGACTGGGATGCACTGGAAGAAGAACTTTTAGGAATTTGATGGGGGTGAACCTTCTGCTCTATTTAACACTGCTGAGGCCACATCTGGAGTAGATTGTGCAGGTCTTGACTCTCCTATATAAGACATGGGCATACTGGAGCAACACCAATGAACAACTATGTAGATGTTAAGGGCTGGAAACATCTGTCATATACAATGACATATTACATATATAACCAAAATTTGCAATGACAGAACTTTCATACAGAGAGACAATTTCAACCTAAAACTCTTAAAAGGTACTTTCATTAGAAAGAGTCACATTTCATCAAGCAAAGTGTGTCTTCTAAAATTATTAATGTAACTGATAACTATGTAATATCTTATGCAAGAGTCAATAACATAGACTTGTCAGGAATTTGCTTAATATTTTAACCAGTGAAACAATACAGAATATTTATTTGCAAGTCCTTCCTCTGCACTGAGTGCCTTTGTTGTCTATAAACTGACCGCTTCTCAAAGAGAAATAGAATTATTCATTTATTTAAAACTTGACAGCAATGCTTTATACAGATAGACATTGGGTATAAAAAGGGCATATTTTTTGAGATCTAAATATACATTTTATTTATTTTAGGTTCAGTGTTTTTCATTCATTAATTCCCACTTGGAGCAATTAATTCTGTTGACTACAAATAGTAAGTAGTCGACAAGTAGACAAAAAGTAACTGATTTGTGAACTGAAATTAATACTAACATAGTGAGATAATCGATCTGAAATGAGCAGTTTAATTTAGTTGCATCTAAATGTAGATAAACAGGACATCTAAATGTCTTATTTAGTTTACAGTTACCAACCTTTCTGAGCAAAACTAATAATTTTTCATCCATCTACATTTGTTGTGATGGACTAAAATAAGAAAATACAAGAAATTACCTACTTTTCAGTGTTTAAATTTAGACTAATTTTAAGGAGGTAATTAACTTAGTTTTTGCTTTTATTTGAAAAATTTTGAAGACTTCTGTTCATATAAAAAAGCTGGAAGCATTTTGTATTACAGATTGTCATTTCGTGTTGACTAAAATTTACTTAGCTCTCAAAGTAAAAAGGGACTAATGTATAAAAGTTCTGTGATTAATAAATCAGCCCTGACTATTATAGTGAGCACTTGGATAATTTTATCTATTAAATTAAAATACCTATAATCCAGAATCACAATATTTAAAACAGAAAATATCTTCCTAGTTTATTCACCTAGGTGGATAATTAAGTCACACAAATTGTCTTTGCATGCAAATCGCAGTATTTCTAAATTACATCAGTAAATAAGTGAAGGGTAGTAGTGTTCACTAATTTTTAAAAGGATAGAAAGAGAATGACAAAATATGATCCCCTTACTGTTCTGAAAGTAGCACATAAAAAGTAATACTTCATATGAATTTGTCTGGATTTCTTCAATACTCTATATAAGAATTTCAATGACTAAGCCTCATGTTGAAAACAACTGGTACCTCTGGAGTACAGACATGAGAGCTTTTTCATCAAACAATGTAAGTACTTTAAATATGAGTGTTGAGAGAGGGGATCACCTTATGAAATACAGCTTAAACAATGACATAACCTATGAATAAGACTGGTTTCTCTGAATAGGCAATTTAAAACTGTTCAAAACCAGAAGTGAAATTTAAAAACAAATTTCATTCTCTATATGAATACCAGACTGAGACAAAAAGAATTGTGTGAATTGTTTTGATAAGATAGCCACGCATAGCCAAAGTACTAGAGAAACAAGCTACATGATCAAAAGTCTAAGAATTTTATAATAGGTTGCAAAGTAATCTTCAGATATTGAAAAAGCATATTTTTTTTTCCAGTGGGAATGTGTTTGGTTAGAAATACAGTCTGCCACTTACACCCACAATGAATCCTCAGGAAGTATGTGCAGGCTTTAAAGGCAATGAAAAAATCTAAGAGAAAGAAATTGGATTTCAAGGCTTGTTGACATAAACAGAAACCTTAAAATTGCATATTGAATGTGGATTAGAAGAAATTAAATTTCTTTCTGCAGATGCAAAGGTTTCTTTTCTAAGAAATTCACAAAACTAAATTTCATTTTATACAAAGTCTTCTAATCTAAGTAGAATCATTACAATATTTTTCTATCCAAGTAGTTTTTGTTTCTTTCTTATTCAGCATTAACTGTGTGGCAATAAGAATATTGAAAATAAGGAGTAAAACAATGTTAAAAAATTAGTTGACTTTCATCAGGAATAGCAAAAGAGTGTGAATAATCCTGGGGTCACTTGAGAGAAGCTGTGCATCCCCAGGCTGAGTACAGAGGCATGTGAAGCATGTCCCTGGCACAAGAGATGCAGGCCACGCCTTGCTGCAGCTGTCCCCAGCACCCTCCAGCTCACCCTTCCAGCAACCTCCTGTCCCACCAGGTGGGACACACCAGCCCTGCAACCCACTGTGCCTGCTTGTGGTTCATTCTCACATCCGGAGAAAAAGCAAGATCACAGCTTAGAAAAAAAAGATGTTTTGTGACAGAACAAGGAATTAGAAATGGATGATAACAAGTTTGGTTTTTTTTTCCCTGCAGAGAAGAAGAGTTAGTGCCAGATTGCTTGTGGAGACTTCATGTGGCTTCAATTTTGACAGGTTTACACTTCTGCAGTGTTATCCTGATACTATCAATAATATCTAATAGCAAAACAAATGTTGTAGACATTTTGTGTGTAAGTAAGTTAAATGTGGGTTTGCCTTAAAAAAATAACAACTTCCCATGACAACTAAGCAACTTTTGGAATCCTTTTTACATTAGTCAGAACATATATTCATATTCTAGTATATAGTGAACAGGAAAAAAGAGTTCTTGAAATATTTGATATTAACATCCACTCACAGAGATGTAAGTTTGTGTTAGTGGTGGAGTTCAGTCTTACACAGTATTTTTTTTAAGTCGTAGCAGGAATAGTCCTGGTTTTTTGCAGTTACCTTCTCTAGATGTAACTGTGGTGGGCTAACTAGCCACATGCTAGGTTTAAATTTATAAGTGACATACTTTGGACAACTCTTTCCAGGCTTTTTTATTATTATTATCTCAGGCAGCATTTTGTTTGCAAATTTAAATAGATGAAAAGTATGGCTGGCTTGTAGATGGGTGACCAAAAGTGGGGAGACAGTATGTCACAGTGTGTGGGATGGGCTGTGTTCTTCATGGCGGTAGAGGACAGAACTGTAGATACTGAATTTGGACTGGGAATTGCTATGAGCATTTAGCAGTAACTGAAATCAAATTTATTCTTTACTTTTATGACATTTTTAGATCTGTGTGCAACTTGATGGAAAATAACACATGTAGTCTATCCAAAATATTAAGAGGGAATATGACCATGTGACATAAAAACTAACTTTAAAACTTAACAGTAATCAACAACCCACCTTTTGTTGGAGAATCTTTTAAACAGGGCATCATAAGTTCTTGCTTTTTTGCTCCAGTCATCTCAATCCATCCAAAAAATTTATTCCTTTTCCTATATTGAATTTTGAGGTATATAATAAAAGCATAAAGATGGATCTACTACGAAGTGGTGTTGATATTTTGTGGAGAACTCTTACATTTAATTCTTATTTTTCATTGAAAAAAACTTCATTCACAGATAGATATCTTCTATTCTGAAGTTAGCAATTACAGTAAGTTAAACAAGTAATCATTTCAGTGGGCCACAAATTCATGTTTATACTTTGGGGGCACAAAATTTTTAATTTAGGTAAACACAAACAGCTTATTTTCCCCTCTTTTGATTACAATAGTTTTAGAAATCTACAGAAAAAGGGAATTCTGTCAGGCAAAGGGCCTCAATTTTATTTTTTTAATGAAAGAAAAGGTATGAGAAGCATTATAATCACACATACCCATGTAAGAATCAATCAAAATTCCCACTGCAGGTGTCTGTATTCATAAGGTGTTATATTTTCATTAAAACTGAAAGATACAAGAATATTTTAACATACCTAGTTACATCATCATGTTTGGGTTACTACTTCCATTTTGTCTAGTAAAATTTTTTGAAGAAGGTTCTTTATTCTGCCATATGATGCACATAATTTCCAATAATGGCAAAAATTCCTTTGGTTTTACTACCAATTATGTACATGAAATATAAATCAACATGGGTGAGTGAAAAGTCTTCATCCAAGCAAGGTGTTAAGGAGAAAGCTGTGGAAAAGAATGAAGTTGGTGTTTCTGTCACTAAGTCCCTATATAACTCTCCATTGCTACCCTTAATACTTACTTAAGAATTGATCTAATTTCTGATCATATAGGATAAATCAGTCTAATTTCCCAGCTGGACGGCATGAATAATTTTGTGTCTTTGCTATCACTAAATTTTGCCTCATTAATGCTGAACTTTTTGAGTCTTACTCATACAGCCTCTGATGTGCTGAATTTCAGCACTTGAGTGTCTGTTAGAAAGCCAGAAGCAGCTTTTTGATATGTTGCCCAGTGCTAACCCACAGGGGTCTGCTGTAGACTGTGCAATGGATCATGCACCAGCTGGGAATTACTGGGACCGTATGCCAGATGGAATTTTATCCAAAATGCCTACTGCAATGAGATAAGCCTGTTGCATATTTCTCTGTAGCTTAGCCAGCCACTAGAATTAATGGTCTTCTATGAACTTGTAGCATCAAAAAAGGTACTGTTATGACAAATTATGATTATAGACTTTGGTTTTGTAATAAAAATAGTTCTAAGTATTTTCTTAATCAAGGAAAGTTCTTCATTATAAGTGTTAATCAAGATGTCATTGGCTAGAGAAATAAGAAGAAAGAAGGAATTATTCAGACATGGTAAATGAGAAACCCCTAACGTTAACACATTTAAAAAAATATATACTGCCTAGGTAATATTTTCTGTACAACCTTTTCTGAAAAGAATCTGTTGACATTTGCTGATGACTCAAGTTCTTGATTTTTTGAGAACTTAGTACATATTCTTCCAGGAGTCATCAGCTATGCAGGTGTCGAATACGATTTCATTTTCACCTTTCTGGACTATGGTCTTTTTCTGCATGGTAGTATCCAAGGTTCTAAAAGTTAAGAAAAGATAAAATATTTTGTTATGCATAAATTAGAGGGAATAATTTTGTCATATTTGATAGCATTTCAGGTGCTTGAGAAGCAGTGCTTTTAGAAAGAAGTAATAAGAAAGTATGCATAGCAATTTTAGTTTAAGAGCAGGATCAGCTGTAGCAAATGTACTGATCTGTTACTGCCAGTCTATCATTTTTTACTCTATGATGAGGCTGGCTAGCCTTGATAATGCAAGAATATGCCAACTGCAAAATTTCTTCATCTGGTATTTTATTGCTTTTTATTAAAAAAAAAAATTATAGAAGAGGTCCATCACTTCAGGAAAATCATATTGAAATCAGTGTCACTAGGCACTTCATACAAAACATAAACCGTTTGCAAACAGAACTGAGAAAACTCCAGGATAAAAGACAATATTGTCACTAATGATTAATGCACATCTTACTCAATTCAGGTGAATAGAGGGTTAAAACTCTGAAGAGTAGCCCACTCTGGAACAGGTTTTCTTTCATGATCTGTGACTTCATGGGGGATCTGTGATGGAGCAATATGTTCCTCAAGGACTGCACCCCATAAGAGGGAACCAAACAGTTTTGAAGAACTGCATCCCATGGGAAGGATCATGTCGGTAAAATTTATGGAGGATGGGACTCCATGCTTGAACAGGGGAAGAGAGAGAAAAGAAAGGTTAGGCACAGACAAAGCATGATCAACTGACTGCGATACCCATACCTTATCCTCCTCTGCTGCTTGAGGGGAGAAGGCAGAAAATTTGGGAGAGAAGCTGAGTCTGGGAAGAAGGGAAGGATGGGGGAAGGTGTTCTAGGATTTGCCACTGTGAAGTGGCAATGAATTAAAATAGTTTCCTCAAGTTGAGTCAATTTTTATTGTGATGATAATTTTTAAGTAATGTCCCTGACCTTATCTTGATTCATAAACCTTTTGTCATATTTTCTCCCCCTATTCTTTTAAGGGAGAGGATTGATAAAGCAGCCTAGTGAGCACCTGATACCTTGCCAAGGTCAACTTGCCACATAAGGAAACTATAATTATTTCCCTTCTAGCACATATCGTTGTTATTATCAAAATAGCATCTGGTTTCAATTTTGCCTGGCCAATATTTTGATAGATATCTGATTCATAACCATAAGTTTAAGAACTGACCAGGGTGGGAACAATATTTACTACAGTGTTAGGAAGTGTCCGATTTCAAGACACTGTTGTTTTTCTTGAAATAGAAAGAAGGAAATTGTTGTTTTTTTTAAGTTGCAGAAGGGACATGTTTTGTTTCTGGTCAGTCACAACAGATGACATTTTATGAAGTACCATTAATCAGCAAACCACAAACTAGCAAAAAAAAAAAAAAAAGATAGTTGAAAGTCCTAGACATAAGCAAGGTGAAGGACAAGATTTTTCAATCATAAGTGAGGGCATACTGATTGACCTGGATTTCTATTAGAGATACTTAATGTGTTACATGATACAGTCAATCCTCTGCCGCCTAATTGTGGACCACAAAGTAAACAATGAGCTTTTACTGTAGAGACCAGGAAATAAACTTGTAAAAAAAGCATAATAATTTCCTAATGGTACCCAACAAGCTGTTACTGAGTTATTTAGTGTAATTTTATTTCATGCAGTAATTCCTAATAGATACTGTTTATCGACTGTCTCTTCATAAGTGAAGAAAAGGAAAGCAAGATAGAGGAAACATGTGGTCACAACATAATTTTTGCATCAACCGGAGGAGTACAATAATTTACAATTATTTGTTAGATCATTCTCATCAGAAGGATGGAGTCTATTGTCTCATGGAGCCTGAAATAACCCTAAAAAGCTACATAAAACTGTTGATATTTCTGGCTTCAGCCAAGTCATCATAGGTAAGGGTGAGCCCTGAAGATACCTCACCCTGACACGCAGTAAGACCTATATATGCTTAAAGAGAAATTGTACCAAGACTTTTTTGGCAACAAGTTTCTCTTCTTCTATGTATATCATTCTCATCTCAGCTTCTCTCAGTCACAATCACCACAGACTGGGTGTAAGCTGCAAATTCTTTGAAGTCTATTGAGTGCGTGGTCTTCTCCATTTTAATTTAATATTTTTCTAGTTATAATAAAAAGGGCTAGTTAAAAAACATTTTCTAATTTCAAAATCAGAGTGTTATGTAGTAGATATAATTCGCGCCATTTCTATATATGTGATGTATGTGATATTGAATATTTGTTGGAGTATACGCATTTGTATTAGGAGTCCCCCCACCCTCACAGGCGAAACCTGGTGTATGTTGAAACCCAATTTACACGTAAAAGGATGTGGCTCGGCAGGGGATGGGCCATGTCGAGAGATACCTGGAACCCCAGGTGCTGATCATCCTGTTAGCAACCCAAGATGGATATCATGGAAATCCTCAGGTAGATACATGTGAATGCAGCGTTCCCGTAAATTTCATCAAGGGATTCACCAACTCCTGACACTGAATTGTTCTTCTTCATCTCCAAAAAAAAAGAAAATCTTATTAACCTATGGACTTTGAATGGAAGAAAAGACTGACTGCCAAAATCTTGGCTTCAGGCGGAATTTTTCCTATAAAAACTGCTTGTGCCAGGATGGAGGTGTGTGGGCATAGAGGAAAACCTCTGCTGAGGTTGACTTCTTTGTTGCACACCCAGGGCCGACCCCAGGCTCAGCTCTGTTCTTTCCTTGTGGCTGGCTAGATAGAATTTGATTGCAAAATAAATATTTTATTTTTTTCATTTTAATTTGGCTGGACAAATTTTCATTTATAACAAGGGCATCAGTATATTTTAATTTACCAGTTTTAAACAGGTATTTCATGGACCAAAAAAAACTGATATAAGAATAAATAATATCTATTCTGATTTTTGTTTAGCTCTAATGCAAATACTTGTGTGTTTGCATTAGAACTGAATGCAAACTTTGCATTCAAAATTACTGAACTTTGTAATTATATGAAAGTAAAAACAGAGTACCAGTTATTAATTCACATACTGCCATTCACCCATTCATTCTATTGCCTGTCACAAAGGTTTCAATTAGTGACTTATTTTCAGGTATTTGGATTGCTTCATGATAGTTATGTGGCATATATAACTATTTATTAAACCAAAATAGACTTATCTCAGTTTTGCATTTGAAAATTCTCCTGGTATTTCAAGAATGTGTTTGTTTGGGTCTTTTAATCCTGACCATGTGGTCTACATTTAAAATACAATAAGTGATGAATACAAGATTTCCAAAGCTTTTACTTTTAAAGAATTTGCCATTCAGTGACTTGAGATTATAGAATGAAAGCCTATTTATTTGAAATACATAATAATATTCAAAAATTTATTTAATTACAAATGTTTTTATCTTTTTTAATTCACATCTAATGTTGAAATTAGCTACAAAAATTCAAATTACAGATAGATATACTTAGTATATTGAAAAATCAGAAATCAGATATGAACTGTAACACCCTCTCCCAAGAAAAATCCACATATTCTATGCTACACTGGATCTGTATGAATCATTGTTACTTTCCTCTTTTTTCCTTTTAAATTTTGTATTTATGTCCTGTTATTTTGTTAGTGCTATTTTTAAGACATGAATGTGTCTTTGGAATCCTTTTTCTGTTGTTGTAGTTAAAAACAGTTTCACAAGTTAAGCTTACATCTGCAACTCTAAGACAGTAGGGATAGTTTTAGATCATGGAGTTAATACATTTTCTGCAAACCATGCTTTGCCCACAATCACAAAAACCACTTCCTGTATTGCACTTACATGCTGCTGAACTTATATTTTTAATTCTGCCCTAGTGGCCTGTATGATATTAGTTACTGTTTTGAAATACAGTAATTGTCCCATATATAACTCCAGATTTAGCTGTGCTTTTTGACAAAATTTACCCCGAGTTGCTTCCAAAATTGTATAAATTGAACCATCTCTGACATTCTCTTCAGACATCTCTGACATCTCATGAAATCTACATAGCTTTAGAAGTGATACAACATGTAGTATCAAAATTAATCAAATCAATAAAATTTAGTCCTTTTAAAAGAAGACATTCTAGAAGTTTGGTAAAAATCTTAAAACTTTAATCACATAAATTTTGTAATAGTTATTTTCGTTTTGGATTGAAAACAAAGGTTGAGGGCATATCTGCACATGTTATGGCATATACGCAGAAAATAGATAAAGGAAGATTTTCCCTTGTTTGAAGAGGACTGGGTTAGAGAACATCTAGGCAAACTTGACATCCATGTCAAGTTCATCTTTTTGTCACATCAATTCCAAATTCATTCTGAATCAAAATAGTTAAATTCATATGGATTTTAGTAGTCTTTACATAAGATACAATAATTCCAAATGTCTCTCTTATTTCTCAGTTGGAAAGAAATCATATAAACATTCATTCATCATGTCCATCTTCCGCAAAGCCTTTCACAGTTGTCACCAATACTATCAAAAAGACCAGAAACTTTGACAAAATATTTTAGGAACCTCTGGGAACCAGTATAAGCATGTTTCATGACACTGTATACTGGTATTACACTCGTACAGGAGGGGTTATGGAAAGAAAGGGTTATCCTTCCTTTTTTACTTTTTTTTCTGGTGATTGACTATAAAGATAAAAGGATAAAATTTCTTCTCTAGTCTGCTTCTGCATGATTAGCTACCTGGAAAAAATCTCTTCCCCTCAGCAGTAAAATAAGTATATTACTTGGAAGCCTACATATTCTGAAGTCCCTATTACCATGAATTTAATGTACATATTTTATTTACGTAATTTTAAAAAATACTATTTTTTATTTGCATATTAAAATCTTTATTTTAAAAATCAGCTCTTGATTGACTTCCTTAGTCAATACTTCTGCACTAATCAATGGTGAGAAAGGAAATGAAGTTCCACAAAATTGTAGTATTTGGAGCTTGTAAGTAATAAAATTTATTAAAGTGTAAGTAAATGGGTCATTAAGTTGCTATACTTTTTTTTACTTGTTGGGGAAATGTTCATCTTAATATGACTGGATTGCTGAGAATGAATTAAGCACACTGCAGATCAGAGCTGTATACTTATCTTTGCTTGAATAATGCAATAAATCTAATTTTTTTGGCAAAGTGGGATCATGAAAAACCCTGAAAACACTGTTTAACATGATTTTTAAAATGTTTAATATGATTTTTGAGGAAGATTTGTGGATAGCAATGAACACAAATGACTTCTCAACAGAGATATGCATTCCAAGGCAATTTACATAGAAGATTGATAATGACAAGACTAAGACCTATTTTAGGAAAATCAGAAGAAAAATTAGAAAATAACTCCTATGTATCTTGTGGAGTTGCAAATTGAGTATATCAAGTTATATTTTCACCAAGATGTCTCAGATAAAAAAAAAATCAAAATATTCTGGTTTTGGTGAGTTTGGTTACTTCATCCCTTTCTAATATCTCTTAATCTCATTAATTCCTTCTTTTGTTTCTTTACATTTCTGACTGATTTATACAGAGTGTGAATAAGTGGAAAATTTTCTTCCATTCTTTAAATCATAGCCAAGTTTGCCACCTTCATTTGCAGACTTCAGGATAGGTCTGAAGATACAGGGTCTTATAGTTTATGGAATCACAGATCATTGCCTGTCAAAAAGTCAGTACCTTGACACTCATGTGTCAAATGCTTGAGAAAGCAATTACAGAGGCCTGACAAGTTAAGAGCTTCAATAAGGAACAGGAGACATATGCAACTTCAGCTGTGCCACAGCTTAGTTACCATCTGTTAAAGAAGCAGAAACCAACATCACAAACTTACAACAAAATTTCCAAAAAGCCTGATGTGAGCTACATTCCTTGGGGCAAATCTGCACACAGCAATCTTTGCATATATCTGGTACAGACAGAACCACAGGCACACGCATAATGAATATCCCACCACACGTGACAGATGTTGACAAGTGGGGCTACTATGCACACATATGCTGCTCAGGGGCTGAGTCCCATGAATTTGATCTAGTTGCAGATGATAAACTGGAATATTTTCCTAAAGCATGCCCTGGCAATTAAAACTCAGCCAAGTCATTGACCTGAGTGCATTATTTTACAAGATACTTCCCTCTTCTTTAAGATTAACTCAAAAGTGATGTTGCAGGTATCCATGGTAATAAGGATTCCATATGATGCATCTTAATCTCTCCCTTCCTATATCAAATTGAGAGCTACAGCCCAGGACCTACTGTGTGAAATGAATGCATTATATGATGCCTAAATGAGCAGATATCCCTATGGAGATTTAAATGACTACAGTTGAGTTTTAAGGGAGGTAAAGAACACATTAGGAACAAAGGTTGTATGCATACTAATCTGTGAGGGTAAATTTTTAGAATGTTCCCAAGGTTGTTCAACTGACTATAAAATCTAATTGAACTCTTCACAAATACACATTAAAACAATATTTTACCTTTTCCACTGTGTCCATTAATACCTCTTCATTTTCCAAATCTGTTTTCACTTATGATTCACAATGCAGTTACTGAAGAAGCTGGTAAGACTTCTGATCACTGTTTACTCATAGACATTTTAATGAAATCTTCTGTAGCCAAACATGCACATATGGAGTTATCCACTCTGAGTCAAAAACCTAATGCCAAATATCTAGCTTAATGAAAAGATAGTCAATGGAAAGAAAGTCAAGAAAGTTATCATGGCTTCACTCACTTGATTAAGCATAAGTTTATGGTGCCACTTGAGAAGTCCTACAGCCATTCTTCACTTGCCTCACCTAAAGTTTCATGTTCATCAGACCTTGAATTACTCAAGCATCTTGGAGCATTTCAAAGAAGACCAAAAATTTGTACAGGTCAGCTTTCCATCTTATGTCCAGTCTCACCATTTTCCTTTTTCAGGTAATAAACATATCATACACCACACATGCCTACACTTCTAAAGAAAACTGATAATTTCCTCTAACCAGAAGTAGCCAAACAGGATGCTATTTAGACAGCTCAGCAGTGGAGTTATTTGATCTGCCCAGTACATTCCAATTTGATTGGTAACCTCTATATATTTCAAAATATTTCAGCCATTTCATTATGTTTGGTTCAGTAAAGCTGCACCTACCCAGTAATACTGATTTGTTGGTTCAGGTTACTACAGTGATATGCCTTCAGAAGTGACTACTGCAATATGATCTCAAGAGAAATGAAAATCAAAGTAAGATTTTGAGGAATTTTACATGCCTGATTTCAGCTTAACTCCCACGGTGTACCTAACAAATCTTTTTGGATCTTGAGTTACTCCTTTTCTGTAATTTCTGTAAGAAATGTGCATTTTTACAATTTTCAGTCTTTTATGCTTTGCTGAATGTTGTGCTATGCATTGGGTTGATGCTTACACAGGTTAGTACAGCACTTTGGACTGTGCCTTTTTTCTTACTGTGAGATTATGGTGAAGAAATGTTCTTCCCATTCTCAGAATAAATAGTGTTCAATTGATATATTAATTTATAATTACTTGGATATTTTACAATTAAGTCACTTTTTGTGTGAATGAATTTCACATACATTGTAGACTTATTTAGAACTTCAATATTAAATTTTGATGTCAAAGCACCAAGCAATTTGATTTGAACCTTTTCCAGAACAGTCTAGGAAATTATCACTTTAGCTGTAACTGCTTAGTATTTTCTACACATCCTCCAGTGTAAATGCATCTGAAAGGAGATGTAGTAAGACTTATTTAGTTAATGACTTTGCATCATTTTACTTGAGCAACACCTATATAAATTGCAGAAGCCTGTGAATTTTTCACCTTTGGTTCTCCTGAATAGTTAGTGGAAAAAAATTTTTTGTTATATATGTCTATGAACTATAAAAATAATACAAATTTAATATCCATTTAATAATTAGACTTTTTTTGTGTCTATGTTGCTTACATAACTGCTATATCCATTCCCATGGAAGGTAACATTACTATTCAGTTCAAGCTACATTGGTGACCTCAGAACATGAACTCCCTTGACAATATGGGTACCAGGCACAAATCTCAGGAATGTGCTTTGCCCTAGACAGCATAGTGGGAGAAGATGTTGCTAACGCTGCCATTTAGCCATCTGCATTCTCTCCCTGGTTCTGCAGCTACTGCCAAGCACATTTCCATGTATATTACCAGTGGCTATGGCTTTGCATTTTTTAACTAGAAGTTATTTTCTTCTTTTTTTATACAATACTTTAACTGTTCCTGCCTGGTTTCCTGTAGCAGCTGCCCCAGCGTCTTCTCTGAATGCCAAGCCTGATTCAAAACAGAGCCAAAGAAGTGATTTCTGCTTCTTGTTCTTTCTCTCTTTTTAATTTTTTTAATTTATTTTTTTAGCTGTTCCAAAGGCATTTCACTTCTATTTACATAGATTTGCCAAGGGAACATGATGTTCTAGTTTGCCCACTTCCCACACATGAAAAAATAAGGAAGTGTTTGTCTTTACAGATTGACTGCTTTTCTTCATACTAGATGGCAGGAAAGTGTAATACACCCACAATCATATGCACATACACTGTCACCTTGGAGATGTAGTATTGTAAGTTGGTGAGCAATCATGTACTGAAATCCAGATAATACACTTGGCCAGGGTCACTATGACATTTTAAGTGTACAAATTTGATATGATTTTTCCCTGTTAATTACATGGGCTTTATATATCCCTATTTCATCTTTTTCTACAAAAATGGGGTGGAGGGAACAATACAGCTCTCTCAAATCTTATGAGAGAGATTCAAACCAAAATAAACTGTGGGAAACTTTCCTACTTTTTTTCTTACTGTTGTTCCTACAAGGTTTTGTCCTTGCATGGAGGCACAAGTGCTCTACTGTGCCACCTATGTATTCCCCCTTCTTTTCCTTTCGCTTATCAAAAGGGAAAACTTTATTGAAAGAATAATGACAAAGTCACAACAACTAACTTCAGAAATAGAATGCAAACAAGAGATGAAGAAGCAGACCTGAATAAGGTAAAGAGGCAGCAAAAGCAGGATGAGAAAATACATGCTACTAGTAACTAGCTAGAAGGAGCTTATCTGAATGACCTTTGCATGACACAGTCATAAACGTAGGAAAAAATTCTCATCTCCACTAGGATTTCTTGCAAAGAAATTACTCCTCTTTCATCTATAAAAATAAAGTTCTTCAACTCCCTAGACTAAGGTCAAACTCCTCAAACAGCCCATTATTAAATTTCCTTACTCTGCAACAAAAGCTAGCCACATGGCAGCAACACTTTTAAGAATAGTTCCTTATCCTATGTTAAATCCTCAACACTTACCAGATGACTATTTGGGAGAATACTTGTTGGCATCAGATAAATATATTCTACAGAACTTTTCCAGCAATATAATCACAAAAATAGTAGCTTTCCAAAGGCTGGAAACTGCCTTTCCATTTTCAATGTATTAGTATTTGCAGAGGTTTTCCTTTATTTTCTCCATGGCATATTGTAGCATATGAATCATATCTATTGTACTACCAGGGATAACTAATTTTTCCTTAGAGTTTACTGTATGTTTATGTCATTATAGTGCTACACAAAGAGGCTATGCTGGTTTCTTTTTTTCTGAAATAATTTATATTCTAGAACCAAAATAAGCAAAACCAGTGATATCCTTATAACATAATGACAGAGAGCATGGTATTTGACCTGAACTAGTTAGTTAAGTCAAATATCTCCAGAACTAGAGCTGCCCTCCTCTGAGCTCTACACATATATTACCTCAACAGCACCAAGGGAATCCAAGTAATTTTGTACTGCTGTATGTGGTATGGGCATTCTTTCTGACTCTTACAGCCCAAAATTTGCAGTCAAACTAGTATATGTAATGTAAATGAGAAAGAAGTATAAATAGAGTTACATGCATCTTCTGACTTCCTAGACGGGTATATTAGGAATATACCTAATATACCAATTGTTAAGCTCCTTCCTCCCTTCCTCCCTCCCTCCCTCCCTTACCTCTAGGAGATTTTTTGATCATAGAATCCCTCATTTAATTTTGGAATGTGGTACCTTTAAATAGTCTCCTTTATGCTGCCTTTCTCATAACACTGTATCTTTTTTGCCTTGTTGTCTTTCACATATTAGTACATTAGACCCTTGCAAATTCCCAGAATATAGATTGAAAAACAGCAAGTTGGATAGTAATATAAAAGCTTGAGTCTGCCTGAGATTTCTTTCCAAACTCTCTGCTACTGGAATTCACTTACAATATGTCTAGCAAACTAAACATGCAATTATGTAGACCACCAAATGAAAATAAGAAAATCACATTTCACCAAAATTTTATTGTTCAAAAGTTCCTCTCATGCACTTATTCTAAAATAATTATTTTTACGTGGAAAGTTTTCAGAAATATTCAGAACTTTATTGGTGCTTGAAGTCTCAGGGACTACTGAGTTCACATATCTTGAAATAAAACCATATTCTTTAATTAAATGTCTATATAGCTATTTATTGTAAAAAAAAAAAAAAAAACAACAAAAAACCAAAAAACATCACAGTACATAATACAGAAAATTAGGCTAAGCATACTCTATTTTATTTGATTTAAAAACATGTACTGAACATTTTAGATATAATAAGAGGGGGAACTTGGAATTAATTAGTTCAGGTACTACAATTAACTTAATTATCTTCTATTATTACAAGGTAGTCATACCAGCTTTTTTAAATTTGACATTAGAAGATGTCATTTTCAAGGTTTAAAATGTATTCCATGTATAAAATGTTCTTAAGGACATGTTTTGAGAGAAGAGTAACTTGTTATAACTTGTTATGTTTAAACTAGAGGATCAGCAAATTCAGAGGAGATTCTTTACTGCATCTATGCAATTTGTTACACCTGACGTGTAAAGTTGTAAATGTTAAAGTTCAGAAGTAAAGTTGCTCTCTTTCTGTTTTTAAGAAAGAATGTCAAGATAGGTTGAAGGGTAGGAGGAAAGGAGTGGGAAATAAGCAACATCAGAAGTCTCCCAGTTCAAAGCTGGAGCAAACCTGTTTATTCTTTCCTCTCTGTACAGACATAGCATTCAGGTAATTTCAAAGTAATTTCAAAGATGTGATTTTTGTAACAGGTTTATTTTTCAGAATGTGGTCCAATTTATTCTTTTTTTGCTATATTATTACTGAAAATATGTTGCTTTCATGTAATTTAGAATTGAGGAGATCTGGGATCTATGTGATAACGTGTACTAGTAAACTGGTATTAAATAAATTAACCAAGGATGTGTGAAAACTGTGTAAAATCTCCAAAGGGAACATTTTCCGTCATTAAATATTTCAATCTATAATTTAGGTTGTATTATTTTTTTCACCCTTCCTTCTCAGCATTCTGTGCTTTAAATTTTTCACATAGAATACAGAGTTTATTGATTCAGAAAAACTTATTATATATTATATACTTAGATTGAATAGGTCATTCAGAGAAAAAAAGAGGGACATAATGTTTAAGATCACTCTTGTCTGCAATACACAACACACTATTTTCATTTAAAATGACACACCAAGTCCTATCAACATAATGTATTTACCCATGTGATCATCCAATAGTAAGCTTGTAGCAGAGTCTAGCAGACTTTTTTTCACATTTTTAAAGGCATTGCATAGTTTGATATAAGAAATTTAGCCCAAATTCCATGAATGTACTTATGACAGCTAGTGCTCTTCTGAAGCTCAATCTTTTTACCACCATAACTTGGTTTCAGCACTGTTCAGTGGCTGAAGGGAGGTCTTTTTTAGAATTGTATCAGTTATTTGTTGTCTTTTACAGCTTCATCAGCTTCATCCAATATTCCTCTTTTCTAAGACTTCTCTTAACAGTCTGAGATTTTTACTATGGAGAACAGAGTACTCTAATCTTTTTAAGGGTACTTGTCCACTAAAAAAAAAAAAAAAAAAAAAAACCACAACAAACAAAACAAAAACCCTAAAACCCAAATCGTTTTTTGTTGTTTGCTGTTGAGCAGGTTTTGAGTTTACATACATTTACAATGACTGCAGGGAAGGTGGGTGATATGCAAGTAAGTTTCAGGCTTTGGTCTGAGATAATCACTCTAAGTATCCTTTATACAGAGATGGATAGAAATATTCAGTTTTAAGACATAGCATATGAAATCTGAAATAGACATCTGAAAACATCATGAACTACACTGTAAAGTGTCCATCCATCATCTACTGTCAGTAAACAACTAGCCAGCTGTCTCAGGCGTTTCCATCACAGATGTCTAAATTTAGGTGAGCTATATCAGCAAAATGAAAATAAATAAATATTTAAAATAAGGTTTATTTTCTTTTTTTTTCCCAAATAACACTAAGTTATTTGTTGTTTATCTTGATTGCCATTCCAGTGATGTGTGCGAAGTAATCGTTTAGTAGATGGAATAAGAGACATATATATACTTCCTATGCAGCTTTAGATGCTTAACAGTAAGACAAATGCTGTTTTAAATTGTAAACCGGATTGTAAACCGGCTGATTAATATAGAGATAAAAGTGGAGAGATAATACAGAAAAATTCATAACATTTGACAGTGAGGGGTGGTCCTACCTTGGAGGTAGGTAACTTTGAGTGTCAGTATTTTATCTCTGGCTTCACCATGGTTGCTGGTTCAACAGCAGGACATTTGTTTTCTCCCTCTGTTGAAAGCTGCTTTGTGACTTATCAGCTATGAGACATCACTGAGCTCCCTCCCTTGCAAGGATTTCAACAGAGCCTAGTCGTGGTGTCTCCATTCTGCTCCACCCTCCAGTTAGTGCCTCTCATATTGTGTGGGCATGCTGATGGCATTCCCTCCAGGGAGTAGCAACTGCACCTCCCCCTGTAATTTCCATACTGTTTTAACTGTATATTGCTGTATAAATTTCCATTCTGCTTGTTTCTCTTTTTCATATTCCCTTAGCCTGTACTGTATGGGGAAAGTCAAGACTGGTGACTGCAATTTTTGCCACTTTCCAGTATTCTTTACTTTTGCCCCCCTCCCCCCCCTCTTTCCACAACTACTTAATTTTTTTTAAAGTGTAATCTAATTTTGAATCACTATATTTTAATTAGTTCATATTATATATTTTATAAGTATTCCTGCCTATATATTAAAATACTGTTTGGATCGGTCTGGACTGACTGATTTCAAAGTGTATTTCAATACTTCTTTAGTGCCTTCTGTGTTAACTTCTTCATACACACCTGAAAAGAAGCAAAATATCACAGAAGCCCTATGAATAAAACAGTTTTATCCAACCCAAAAGTGAAGAATAAGCAGAATAATTTATATAAATGACATGTTTTCTTTATAATTAATAACCACAATTCCTCATTAGGGCTAGAGAGAAGACTTGCAAGATATATTTCCACAAATGCTCAAAAGCGATGAGTCTATCTCTCTCTCAGCGTGAGTATGGATTATGGCGGTTATCAATTTATTTCTTCTTCCATGCTGTATTTTAAGTTTTACTGAAATTAAAAGCATTTAATCTGTCAGGCAAAAGTATCAGAGGCAGTAGATTGAGTGTAATGTTTGTGCTCATTAAAAATTGCGGTATTAGGGAATATGCAAGGTACCTGGTGAGTGGTAAAGTAGTTATCCATGCATGGAGAGAAAGGAGTGATAATATGACACTCATGTTTATGTTCACATGACTGCTTGGGGGTAGAAGTCACTCACCTTTCCCAGTCACAAGACAAGCATACCCTGTCTTCCTTTTCTTCCCTTGCAGGTCTACCATTTTTGATTGCCATATACAAAAGGCAACATCACAGGAACATGTGCATGTAGGGGTTTAAAAAAAGGCTATTTGAAAAGTATTTAAAACTGAAACACATGAAGTTTCTGGAGGTAAATACGGCCTGTACCCATTAGAAGACAAATGTCAAGATGTATCAAGCAGCAGGGTTTTGAGGGCAAGGTGAAATGGAAAAACAAACCTTGTTGTATGGTACAAAAGAAATGGGAAATAATGACAAAGGGACTCTCTTCTGTTACTAGAAAAAGAGATGCATTTTAACAGGGATGGGTTTATATTCCAAATTTCTTGAAATGCTAAATTTCAAGCTAAGTTTGTAGTGGTCCTGATGAAGAATAGCATCAAGGAAAACCTGTACACTGAGATGATCCTACTTTCATCTGCCAAAATCTGCATATCCTTGGGCATATTAGATGGGAATGGAGAGGATTATAAAGGCACAACACTCTGCTGTATGTTTGCTGCAAGATAGGTCTAACCATGGAAAGACAGAGATAGTTCCTCATGGGTTTGGTCAACCATTTGTTGACAATTATTTTCATCCAGCTGTATACCACAGAAGATAATTTTCTAAGATAAAGCAGCAAGTATTACTCATACTGTGCACTAATCAAGTTGCTTCTCAGTTTCAAATAAGAGACAATGTCTATACCCTTTTGAATAAGCTTGTTTTATGAAGACACAAACAAAGAGCAGGAATTTATCATGCTGGATGCCATCTTTAATCAGGTTTAGGCAACACTCTAATCTGAAGACCCAGGGTAGCAGACTTGAATGTCATGCCATTTTTCCAATAAAATGTTTTTTAAATTAGCATGGATGTGAAATTTAAGCTAATGCTTGGCAAGTTCAGTTTTTGTTTGATAAACTCCCCAGCAGTAAGGTTGTATAAACTGGTTATAACCATTCCTGTACTGTGAAAAATGTTCAGGGGGACGGGATTTTCACAACAGCTGCTGTATGAAGGAATATATGCAGCTCTTGCAGATGACTGACAGCCAGTCAGTACGAAAGATCATTTCCTGACAGTTTTCTGAGAAGCATTTGCCTGTGGGCTATACTCTACCTTTGTCTAGTCTCTAGAACAAGAATCTGCTGATCATAATGCCTTGACTGAAACAGTCAAACTGAAAGCAAAAATAAATCTTTCAGGGGCTTTACTCACCAGAGTTCACACAATCAGATATATCCAGTTAATTTCCTCATATTTCTCAGTGATCTTCCCCTTCCTCCCCCCACTAGTGTCTATCTAGTTGGCTTTTTTGTCAGGAAAAAAAATGGCCAGTTCTTTGCCTAAAAGGCACTACATGCCTAGAAGAATTTGTACAGATGAACAGATGTCCATTTGGAGGCTTAGTAGTATCTTCAGATTCTTCTTAAAAGAACCAAGTCTTGTCGAGATTTCCTGTGTCCTTTTAAGGACAAAATTAGATTCTTAAATTACCCCATGGATTTTGCTTTTGATGAAAGTTGTGACTTTTTGTAACTCTTCAAAAAATGTGTACACTACTAAGCTTTCAGTGATGCACTTGCTTAGAAAGTTTTCAGTTTCACCACTCACATGTTCAGTTTGCATTTAATTGATCATAACCCTATTTATTTTATTAAGCTTAAATAAGATGATCACCATAAAAATGCTTTTATATTTCTTTCCCCAGATAGGGTAAAGGATATTTATAGAGATGACATGGCAGTTGCCAGCAACACTCTAACACAGAATTACAAACTGTGTCAGGTTGGAAGATACCACAGTGGGTCATCAGATCAAATCTCCCTGCTCCAGCAGAGTCATCCTAGAGCATTTGGCACAGGATTGCATCCAGTTCTTGAATCTATTCATGAGGGAGGACTCCATAACCTCTCTGGGTATTCTGTTCCAGTGGGTAGTCACTTGCACATTGTAGAAGTTCTTCCTCATGTTCAGTGGAACTTCCTGTGCATCAGTATCTGCGCATTGCATTCTCTTGCTTGGCACTACCAATAAGAGCCTAGATTCTCTTCAGATATTTATAGACATCAGTGTCTATAAATCCCCTCTCAGTCTTCTCTTTTTGAGCCTGAACAGGCCCAGCTCTCAGCCTTGAGAGATATGTTCCAGATCATTAATCCTTTATGTGACATGCTCCAGGAGCTCCCTGTCTCTCTTGTACTGAGGAGCCCAGTGCTGGATACATTACTGCAGATGTTACCTTTCTGGGGCTGAGTAGAGGGGCAGGATCACCTCCCTGCCGGCAAAGTTCTTCCTAAAGCACTCCAGGATTCTATTGGCCTTTCTGGCCCCAAGGTCACACTGCTGGCTCATGGACAGCTTGTCCACCATGAACCCCAGATCCTTCTCTGAAGAGCTGCTTTTTAGCAGGTTGGCCCCCAACCTGTGCTGGTGCAGGGGATTATTCCACCTCAGGCGCAGGATACTGCATTTGCCTTTGTGGAATTCCAGATGATTTATTTCTGCCCATATCTCCAACTTGTCAAGTTTCTTCCGAAGGTCTGCACAGCTCTCTGGTGTATCAGCCACTCATCCCAGCTTTATGTTGTTAGTGAACTTGATGAGGTCCCTGTTTCTTCATCTGAGTAATTGATGCATAAGTTAAACAGTACTGGGCCCAGTATTGAACCTTGGAGGGCATCACTAGTGACTGGCCTCCAAACATATCCTCTGTCACTGATTATGACCCCCTGGGATCTGCCATGTAGTCACTCACTGTCCCCTCATTCAGTCCACACTTCCTCAGTTTGCCTGTGAGGATGTTAAGAGATACAGCATTGAAAGACTTGTTAGAGTTGAAGTAAACAATACTCACTGATCTGTCCTCATTCATGCAAGTACTTGTTTTATTGTAAAAGACAATCTTACCCTCATCAGCCAAAACAATATATCAATTATTGTCATGATACTGTGGGGAAAATTAAATCCCTGGGAGAAATCCCACAAAAATTTTTAAAACACTTAGATGGTTTTTTTTTTTGTTTTGAGGGGTTCTTTATGCACTCAGGTTGCAAAGGAAAACCATCGCTCTGCACCACACGGATCAGGGTTTTTGTCAACATCTGTGCACTAGACAGAGTAACTTGAAGTTTTCTGCTTGTGATAGAGGTACAGGTTTATGTAACCTAAAACAAAACAAACAACAAAAACCCCACAAAACTCCAAACAAACAAACAAATAAATATCCCTCCAAACCAAACAAAAAAAACCCCAACCAGACCAAAAAACCCCAAATCCCTAAAAATACAGCCAACCAAACAAAAAAGTCAAACCAAGACAAAAGTGAAAAAAACCCCAAAAGTCCAACAAAAACACTCAAAACAAAAAACCCAAAGAAAACAATATAAAAAGGAAAATTCACCCCAAATCCAAAACCAAACACTTTGGACTCCCTTCAAAATGCAAAGATTTCTCTATTTCAAAAACCTTGTGTGCATCCTCTAGATCTTTTTTACCTCAGTAGTATTATAGGTATCCATATTTTATGTCTGTAAATGCAGAATCTCTGAAGGGTTTCAGCACAGGTGCAGCACAAGAATAGATTGCCATTTACCCTGACAGTAACCACGAAGAAACGACCATAAAGTGGATGCACTTCTACTTTGAGTGTACCAAAATAGGCTGATGAGTTGTCAAAATTGTCAGGTGTAACTTCAGAGTGCCCAGGAGGCTGTTGTTTTAATTTGCTGCTGAATGACTACAAGCTATTAAATTTCTAGGAATGATCTTTTCATTGGGGTTGTTTTTTAATATAAGAAGAAATCTTTTGCCACTAAAAAGAGAATAATTAGTATTCAGCAATGTAGGAATTTTGTTTATAAAAATTCTTCAAGCTCCCCATCTGCATAGTTTATACATCAACACTAAACTCAGGTACACTTCAGGTTTACCTCAAAGTTTTTACTTCCTGTTGTCAATAGTAACTTGGTTCCATTTGCAAGTGAAAAAACGTTATTATCTGTGGGCTGTGCAAAAAAATTTCTACCCCTTTACAATTTGTTCCATTCCATAATTTTCTGGTTGTGGATGAGGGCCTGAACAGTTTTGATTTTCAGCAGTGTTGAAGAAAATGGAGAAATAACCTTTTCAACCCTCAAATCCCAGTGCTTGGTAAAAGCTGCTTAGTTTCATGGTTTAAAAATTTAAAGCCTGTGAAACATATACTCAGGGATGGGAACTACATGCACATAAATTCATCTTCTCGAATCCTTCGCTACATATCCATTTTTTCTTTCAGAAGCTGGGTAACTAAAATATAGTCAGCATAGCCTTTGGTGTTACACACTTATGCATCAGTAACCACAAAACTTTACATCCATAAGCAGCACAATAAAAACCACAAGATATGTCACCTTTAAGCTTTCATTCTCTTTAAGTTTTCCTTTTCATATGATTTTTTAATCCCATTGTGTTTTTGATGCTAAGTCCAGAGCTAAACTGTAGTTAAGAACATATGCCCCACTTTGTACATGAATTTCAGGTCACAGGAAACATGGGGTTTTGTCTGTTTCTGTTTTTCTGATGATACACATGAACCACCTGTTAGTAGCTTTTCCATACCTAAAGGGGCTTGCACAAAAGCTGGAGAGGGACTTTTAAAAAGGGTATGTAGTAATAGAACAAGGGGGAATAGGTGTAAACAGAAAGAGAGTACATTTAAACTAGGTCTAAGGAAGAAATTTTTCATTCTGAGTGTGATGAGACACTGGAAAAGGTTGCCTGTAGAAGCTGTGCCTCATAACTACAGTAGTCAAGACCAGGTTGGATGGTGCTTGGGGCAAGCTAGTCTAGTGGAAAATCTTTAACTATGTCAAGGTGGTTGAAGCTACATGATTTTATATGTCCTTTTCAACAAAATCAGTGTTTCTAAATAATTACTGATTCAGTGTTTCTAAATATCTAATCCATTTGTAATTTCTCTTGAATTATATAATTATTTTCAGAATTCCATCAGTGATTCTCCTGTGGAAGCTCATAAGATATTGTCTTCTTGTCCTGGCTTTCATTATAGTTGACCATGATACCTGTATCGTCCTGCACAGCACAAACTCGAGAGGTTTTTCCAATAATTTTGTATGGTCACTCTGGAAGTTTGGAGCTAGCAGTCTAGGGCCTCTCGGCCAGAGTCCCCCAAAAAGTCTCCTCTCGCAGTTGTTTAACTGCTGGCCTCACCAGAGTCATCACTTGACCAACAGATACGTTCAGTTTTGTTTGCATTCCTCTACCCTCTTCAGTGGCACATTGCCTATCTTGAGATCTCCATCCCCACAATGTGCTACGAGGTATTGAAACCCTTTGAAGTAGTGAGCCTAAGATGTCTTTTAAGTTGTTTGTTCTTTCCATTCCATTTAGATTTAGTAAAATCTTTCAGATTAAATTATATTTTTAGATATATTGTATTAAACCGTAGCAAGTGTTTATAGTGATTTATATTATTAATTTGTATTACATGCATATAAATCATTATTAAAATTTTCAGGGTTCATATATATGCAATTATACACACTGTACATCCTTTTTAGGAATACACTTACATTTATAGGCTTATATTTCTAATATATATGTGACTATATATAATTAAACAAATATATATCCTTCACCTTATTTTATACATGTATATATAGATACATATTATATACATACATGTATATATAGATACATATTTATGAGGACTTTCAGAGCCTTCTGAAGCAACTGTGTGACCACAAAACATTTGTAAATCACATGTGACAGAATGGCATAACACTGGTGGACCATGGGAGTGACTTGATGTACTTCTGGGGCAATCTAGAACATGTGGCTTCAGTTACCATCCAATCACTGGGATTCAGGGATCACATGGGGCAAGGTGAGGCAGGTAAGCCTCTCAGGCAATGGCAAAAGGGGCAGGATTTCTAGGCCTGGATAGCCAGGTGGCTGTAAAGGGGGTAATGGGTGTTTCCACCTGTCATGGAAACACGATTCACAAATATTACTGATTATCTTGCATGATAGTTTACCTTTAAGAGCTGCTTTTGAATAAACAGATGTTAAAATGTATTATATTGGCCCTACAACTGGTCTGCAGCTATAAGTGGCACTGTTACACACTGTAATTTTTTTCTTCAGATATCAGCTTGTGTACTATTTCAGACAAATTTGAGACTAACAAGAAATGGAAATGGAGAGCTTCACAAATTGTTTTTAATGAAAAGGATATTTGAAAGTTCACTTTAAAGAAATGTTTAATCATCA